>NC_142794.1:53238793-53475274 GCF_049724085.1 Artemia sp. Qi Xiang Cuo
TTAGTGTGTGTGTCTGTGTGTGTGTGTCTGTGTGTGTGTCTCTGTGTGTGTGTCTCTGTGTTTGTGTCTCTGTGTGTTTCTCTCTGTGTCTTTGTCTCGGTGTGTGTGTTTGTGGGTCTGTGTCTATTTTTGGGTGTGTCTTTGTGTGTGTCTGTCTGTGTGTGTGTCTGTGTGTGTGTGTCTCTGTTTGTGTGTCTCTGTGTGTCTGTCTCTATGTGTGTGTCTCTGTATGTGTCTCTCTGTGCGTGTGTCTCTGTGTGTGTGTCTCTGTGTGTGTGTCTCTGTGTGTGTCTCTCTGTGTGTGTCTCTCTGTTTGTGTGCTCTGTGTGTGTGTCTCTGCTGTGTGTTGTCTCTGTGTGTGTGTCTCTGTGTGTGTGTCTCTGTGTGTTGTGTCTCTGTGTGTGTGTCTCTGTGTGTGTGTGTCTCTGTGTGTGTCTCTGTGTGTCTGTCTCTGTGTGTGTGTGTCTCTGTGTGTGTGTCTCTGTGTGCATGTGTGTCTCTGTGTGTGTGTCTCTGTGTGTGTGTCTCTGTGTGTGTGTCTCTCTGTGTGTGTGTCTCTGTTAGTGTGTCTCTTTGTGTGTGTTTTTCTGTGTGAGTATCTCTGTGTATGTGTTTGTGTGTGTGTGTGTCTGTCTGTGTGTATCTCTGTGTGTGTGTCTGTGTGTGTGTCTCTCTGTGTGTGTCTCTCTGTGTCTTTGTGTCTCTGTGTGTGTGTGTGTCTCTGTGTGTGTGTCTCTGTGTGTGTGTCTCTGTGTGTGTCTTTCTGTGGGTGTATATCTGTCTGTATGTATGTCTGTGTTTGTCTATGTGTTTGTGTGTCTGTGTGTGTGTCTCTTTGTGTGTGTCTCTTTGTGTGTCTGTCTCTGTGTTTGTCTCTGTGTGTTTTTCTCTGAGTTTGTGTGTATGTTTGTGTGTGTCTGTGTGTGTTTCTCTGTGTGTGTGTCTGTGTGTCTGTCTCTGTGTGTGTGTCTCTGTGTGTGTACCTCTGTGTGTGTGTCTCTGTGTGTGTGTCTCTGTGTGTGTGTCTCTGTGTGTGTGTCTCTGTGTGTGTGTCTCTGTGTGTATGTCACTGTGTGTATGTCTCTGTGTGTGTCTCTGTGTGTGTGTCTCTGTGTGTGTCTCTGTATGTGTGTCTCTATGTGTGGGTCTCTGTGTGTGTGTCTCTGTGTGTGTCTCTGTGTGTGTCTCTCTGTGTGTGTGTCTGTGTGTGTCTCTGTTTGTGTGTCTCTCTGTGTGTGTCTCTGTTTGTTTGTCTCTGTGTGTGTGTCTCTGTGTGTGTGTCTGTGTGTGTGTGACTCTGTGTGTGTTTGTGTGTGTGTGTGTCTCTGTGTGTGTGTCTGTGTCTCTGTGTCTGTTTGTGTGTCTGTGTGTCTGTGTCTCTCTGTGTGTGTGTGTGTGTGTGTGTGTGTGTTTGTGTGTCTCTCTGTGTGTGTCTCTGTGTGTGTGTCTCTGTGTGTGTAACTCTGTGTGTGTGTTTGTCTGTGTGTGTCTGTCTGTGTGTGTCTCTCTTTGTTTGTCTGTGTGTTTGTTTCTCGCTGTGTGATTCTCTCTGTGTGTTTCTCTGTGTGTGTGTGTATCAGTTTGTTTGACTGTGTGTTTGTCTCTGTGTGTTTGTCTCTCTGTGTGTGTTTCTGTGTGTGTGTCTCTGTGTGTATTTCTCTGTGTGTGTGTCTCTGTGTGTGTGTCTCTTTGTGTGTGTGTCTGTGTGTGTGTCTCTGTGTGTGTGTCTCTCTGTGTGTGTCTCTGTGTGTCTTTGTCTGTGTGTGTCTCTGTGTGTCTGTGTGTCTTTGTGTGTGTGTCTGTCTGTGTGTCTCTGTGTGTCTGTCTCTCTGTGTGTGTCTCTGTGTGTGTGTCTCTGTGTGTGTGTCTCTGTGTGTGTGTCTCTGTGTGTGTGTCTCAGAGAGTGTGTCTCTGTGTGTGTCTCTGTCTGTGTGTCTCTCTGTGTGTGTCTGTGTGTGTGTGTCTCTGTGTGTGTGTGTCTGTGTGTGTGTCTCTGTGTGTGTGTCTGTGTGTGTCTCTGTTTGTTTGTCTCTGTGTGTGTGTCTCTGTGTGTTTGTCTCTGTGTGTGTGTCTCTGTGTGTGTCTCTGTGTGTTTGTCTCTGTGTGTGTGTCTCTGTTTGTGTGTCTCTGTGTGTGTGTGTGTGTGTGTGTCTGTCTCTGTGTGTGTGTCTGTGTGTGAGTGACTCTGGTTGTGTCTCACTGTTTGTGTCTGTGTCTTGGAGTCTGTCTTTTTCTTTCTGTCTGTGTCTGGTTCTCTTTTTGATTGTGTGTGTTTGTGTGTGTGTGTGGCTTTGTGTCTGTGTGTGTGTCTGTGTTTCTTTGTGTGTTTTTGTGTGTGTCTGTTTGTTAGTGTCTCAGTTTGTGTGTCTCTGTTTGAGTATCTGTGTGTCTGTGTGTCTGTGTGTGTGTTTCTCTGTGTGTGTGTCTGTGTGTGTGTCTCTGTGTGTCTGTCTCTGTGTGTGTGTCTCTGTGTGTGTGTCTCTGTGTGTGTGTCTCTTTGTGTGTGTATCTGTGTGTGTGTCTCTGTGTGTGTGTCTCTTTTTGTGTGTCTCTGTGTGTGTGTCTCTGTGTGTGTGTCTCTGTGTGTGTGTGTCTGTGTGTGTCTCTCTGTGTGTGTGTGTCTGTGTGTGTAACTCTGTGTGTGTGTCTCTGTGTGTGTGTCTCTGTGTGTGGGTCTCTGTGTGTGTGTCTCTGTGTGTGGGTCTCTGTGTGTATGTCTCTGTGTGTTTGTCTCTGTGTGTGTCTCTGTGAGTGTGTCTCTGTGTGTGTCTCTGTATGTGTGTCTCTATGTGTGTGTCTCTGTGTGTGTTTCTCTGTGTGTGTGTCTCTGTGTGTGTGTCTCTTTGTGTGTGTCTGTGTGTGTGTGTCTGTGTGTGTCTCTGTGTGTGTGTGTCTGTGTGTGTGTCTCTGTGTGTGTGTCTCTGTGTGTGTGTCTCTGTGTGTGTGTCTCTATGTGTTTGTCTCTGTGTGTGTGTCTCTGTGTGTGTGTCTCTGTGTGTGTGTGGGTGTCTGTGTGTGTGTCTGTCGGGGTGGGGGTGGGGGTGTCCGTGATGCTCATTTTGTGGGTGGCTTTGGGTGTGTGGCTTTGTGTGTGTGTTTTTGTTTCTCTGTTTGTTTGTGTGTGTGTGTGTGTTTGTGTCTGTGTTTCTGTCTGTATGTGTGTCTGTCGCTTTGTATGTAAGTTTTTGTGTCTCTCAGTTTCTTTCTCTCTCTTTTTGTCTGTCTTTGTTTCTGAGTCTGTGTGTTTCTCTCTGTGTTTGTGTCTCTGTGTGTGTGTCTCTGTGTGTGTCTCTGTGTGTGTTTCTCTGTGTGTGTGTCTCTGTGTGTATGTGTCGCTGTGTGTGTGTCTCTGTGTGTGTGTCTCTGTGTGTGTGTCTCTGTGTGTGTTTCTGTGTGTGTGTGTCTCTGCGTGTATGCCTCTGTGTGTGTATGTGTGTCTGTGTGTGTGTCTCTTTGTGTGTGTGTCTTTGTTTGTGTCTCTGTGTGTGTGTCTCTGTGTGTGTGTCTCTGTGTGTTTGTCTGTGTGTGTGTGTCTCTGTGTGTGTGGCTCTGTGTGTGTGGCTCTGTGTGTGTGGGTTTGTGTGTGTGTGTCTCTGTGTGTGTGGGTCTGTGTGTGTGTCTCTGTGTGTGTGTCTCTGTGTGTGTTTCTCTGTGTGTGTGTCTCTGTGTGTGTGTCTCTGTGTGTGTGTCTCTGTTTTTGTCTCTCTCTGTCTGTGTGTATCTGTGTGTGTGTATCTGTGTGTGTGTGTGTGTGTCTGTCTCTCTCTGTTTGTGTGTGTCTCTCTGTGTGTCTCTCTCTGTGTGTGTGTCTCTGTGTGTGTGTCTCTGTGTGTGCGTCTCTCTGTGTGTGTCTCTGTGTGTGTCTCTGTGTGTGTGTCTCTGTGTGTGTGTCTCTGTGTGTGTGTCTCTGTGTGTGTGTCTCTGTGTGTGTCTCCTCGTGTTTAACAAAAAAAACAAAGAAATTATATACTGACCTTCAGTTGTTGTGATTTTAAAATTTCCGCTTTCGTTTTCTAAAATCATCTTCTAAAATTTCTCAAATTGTTTCGTCCAAATAATTCCCTAAAATGCCTAAAATAGTTTCGCCCAAATAATCCCTAAAATGCCTAAAACGGTTTCGCCCAAATAATCCCTAAAATGCCTAAAACGGTTTCGCCCAAATAATCTCTAAACGTAATTTCAGCGTGTTCCTTTTGTTTTGACATGCCTGCGCTGTCACATTTGAAATTCCTAGGAAACCCTTTCCCGCGTTAATCTCTTCATCTCTAAGATCAAAACATTCGCCCGGAGTCAATTCTCCTGGATGAACACCAACAAATCAATCAACCTTGACATCATCTGTCAGACATTAATAAACTTCGCCCGGAAACAATTTTTCTGGATGAACACCAACAAATCAATCAACCTTGACATCATCCGTCAGACACTAATAAACTTCGCCCGGAAACAATTCTCCTGGACGAACACCAATTTCTCGGAAACGTGTTCTCCCTGGGGATTCCATGCCCATACATGGTGCCCCGTCACGAGCCCATGAGGTTAGGCTAGGTTACGCAATCAATTTCTCGGAAACGTGTTCTCCCTGGGGATTCCATGCCCATATATGGTGCCCCGTCGGACTGACAGCACAGGTGTTCTCCCTAGGGACTCTATGCCCATATATGGAGCCCCGTCATGAGTCCTAGATCAATAAAATTCCCAATCGATTACGCAATCAAGTTCTCTGAAATCCACTTCCCCTTCGATTGCGCAATCAATTTATCAGAAATCCATTTCCTCTTCGATTACGCAATCAATTTCTCGGAAACGTGTTCTCCCTGGGGATTCCATGCCCTTATATGATGCCCCGTTGGACTGACAGCACAGGTGTTCTCCCTAGGGACTCTATGCCCATATATGGTGTACTCGTGGGAGATATTAGGGCTTCTCTACTACTAGGCCTTTCGATTTCCAATTGAATGAGCCCTTTTTGATTTTCTACGACAACGCTTTCTATAAACACCTTATATGCCCCCAGGGCATACATTACAACCCTTACCCTAAGGGCTGTGAGGGTGGTTGCCATCCTCCAAGACAAAATTTTCAGAACTTTCAACTACGTTAAAGAAACTGGCTATCTCAAAATTTTGATTGGATGTGTTTGGGAAAATGGGGAGAGGGGCGTTAGTCACTCTCCCATCACTTTCAACTATTAAAAAGGCAATCTTTCAATATCAAATCAAATGAGTCCTTTTGAAGTTTCTACGACAACGCTTTCAATAAAAACTTTATATACTCCCTGGGCATAACTTACAACTTTTTTCCTGAGGGCTGAGAGGGGGGGGGGTTGTCATCCTCAAATACCTTATTTTCAGATTTTTCTACTACGTTGAACAAATGGCTATCTGAAAATTTTGATTGGTTGTGTTTTGGGGAATGGTGCGCGTGAGAGGGTGGTTAGTTCCCCTCTGATCACTTTCGACTATTAAAAAAAGCACTAGCACTCTCAAATTCTAATTGAATGAGCCCCTTTTGAAATTTTTACGACAACTCTATCTATAAGAACCTTATATGCCCCCAGGGCATAACTTACAACCTTTGCCCCAGGGGCTTTGGGGGGTTTGTCATCCTTAAATACATAATTTCCTTAAATACATAATATCCTTTCAATCATTTTCGACTATTAATAACTATTAATAAATTTTAACTATTATTAATTAATACCAGGGCATAACTTACAACCCTGGCCCTGAGGGCTTTGGGGGGGGTTGTCATCCTCAAAGACCGAATTTCGATAACTTAAAACTAGGTTGAATAAAATGGTTATCTCAAAATTTTGATTGGATGTGTTTGGGGAAAAGGTGGGCGTGAGAGGGGGGTTAGTTGCCCTCCAATCACTTTCGACTATTGAAAAGGGCACTAGCTCTTTGAATCTCTGCGACGGATTATTTTTTAGAGGGATTTCATGCTGCACTTGATGAGTCGTGCCCAAGAGTAAAAAATAGAAAACGGAAATATAATCAACCCATCCAACCATGGATATCGCCAGCCCTTTTGACATCAATAAAACATACAAACAATCTCTATAAAACTTTAATATCTTTCGAAAGTGAAGAAAATAGAAGAACCTTCAAAAATTATAAAAACCTACTTTCAAAAATAATACGCAATGCTAAAATGAAATTTTATTTCGATTCTTTTAATGAAGTAAGTAAATCCCCAAAGAAAACTTGGGAACTAATCAACTCATGTTTAAATCGATCGCGGACGTCTTCTTCACCATCAAAAATACGGGATGCCCATGGTAATACAATTGAAAGGGAACTAGAAATGGCAAATTACATAAATTTTCATTTCGTGTCAATCGGGCAGTCAATAGCTAATAAGCTCCAACATAATATGTCCCATGGGCAATGTAATTATCCTAAGTACCTAGGAAGTCCTTCTGAGAATTCTATGTTTTTAACTCCGGTAACACAAGAAGAGCTTGCTAAGGTTGTTAAGCTTTTAAATAATGGAAATTCCCCGGGGATTGATGAGTCGTCGACCAATATTGTTAAAGCCATTTTTCCTAGTATTAATAAAGTTAGGCTATGTGTCATTTAATAAATCTGTCATTTAGATCGGGAACTTTTCCGGATTCTTTTAAAAAAGCGAAAGTGTTACCACTATATAAAAGTGGTGACCGGACTAATTGCTCAAATTATAGACCCATTTCTATTCTTTCGGGTTTTTCTAAAGTAATGGAGTGTTGTTTTTATAATCGAATGTATAATTTTCTCTGTTCAAAAGATTATTTTTCAAAAACTCAATATGGATTTAGAAAAGAGCATAGTACGCAGGATGCTATATTAACTATGGTACAATTTATTCACGAGTGTCTGGACAAAAAATGGATCCCGGCGAGTATATTTCTGGACCTTGAGAAGGCCTTTGATTCGTTAAGCCATGAAATATTGTTGTATAAATTAAACCACGGTGGAATACGAGGACCAGCGCACGATTTTATCGCATCTTACCTAAGTCGTCGCTCCCAAGTGACTATGATCAACGACACAATTTCGGATCCATGTCTGTTGTCAAATATTGGTGTCCTGCAAGGCTCAATCCTCGGACCACTGATTTTTTTAATATATATAAATGACCTTCCATCAGCGACAGAAAACCTTGGTCTGAATGTTCTTTTCGCTGATGATACCGGATCATCACTTACTGGATATTCGGAAGAGGATCTCAATGAGAAGCTGCAGATCGTATTTTCACAACTTCTTGTATGGCTAAAAGCTAATCGTTTGTCACTAAATGCATCAAAAACCAAATTTATCATTTATAGTAGAATTGGGCAGAATGCTCAAGGAATTTCAACTATATTTGATCATGCTACAAATATTCAAATTCAAAGGGTAACTTCGTTCCGGTATCTGGGTATTATTATTGATGAAAATCTGTCATATAATGAACATTGTAATAGATTACGGGTTAAAGTTGCTAAGGGGTTGGTATAATGCGAAGGTTTCAGCATTTTTTTCCATATGAAATCCTACGTCTATTTTATTTTGCGTTGGTTCATTCCCATCTTACGTATTGTCCTCTGATATATTTGGAAACATTCAGATGTCATGTGAAACCGATAAAAATTCTTCAAAACCGGGCTCTTCTAATTTTAAAGAAATATTTACCATCACCGTCTTTGTATCCTAATAAGAGTAAAACTGAAACTCTATATCTTCTAACTAATATTTTGCCTGTTTCAAAGATATTCACCCTCAATTCTTTTTTATTTATGGTAAAATATGACCGGTCGGAACTACCTACGTACTTTCGTTCGAATAATTTTTTCCCTGTCCAACTTGCCCATTCTTATGAAACCCGTCATAAATGGAATATTCAGCACCTAAAATTAAGCACAGAGGGATCACGGTTCTCACCCTTATTTTCAATCACGGGTTCATGGTGTCTTCATCTACCATTTATTGATTGCAGCAAATCTCTTCCAAATATAAAAAAGCAACTTCATTCTATCCTTATAAATAATTTTAAGAATTAATAATATATTGAAAATCTGGGTACATTTGATATTATTGTTTTGTTGGGTGTTTTGCCCTGTGTGATGCCGGTTATCGGTTACCCTTATTCGCCCGTTGGTATTTTTTATTTTTTTTGTTGGTATTTTCGGTGGATCTTTGCCCGGTGTCGGTGGGTTTGTGGGGTGGGTGTCCGTCTATTGGTGAGTCATGGAATAACTCTTATTTATTATTTTGTTGTTAAACAGGTTGATTCCGATTAATGTACCGGGTTTTTGTCATTCGACCTTGTGTCTCCGGCGTTTACCCTGTATTTATGTCTATTTTGTACAGATATTTTAAAATTAAACCTATGAACCTTGCATAACTTACACGGCTCATTCCAATCAAATGAGCCTTTTTTGAAATTTCTACGACAAAACCTATAAAAATCTTATTTGTCCCAGGGTGTAACTTACAACTCTTGCCCTGAAGGTGGTGGGGGAGTTTTCTCCTCAAAAACATAATTTCTATCAGTAAATCAACTACGCTTAACAAAATGGATATCTAAAAATTTTGATTGGATTGTGTTTCGGTAATTGATGGGCGTCTAAGGGTTTTTTGTTGCCTAAAAATCGCTTTTGAATATTAAAAAGAGCAAAATCCACCCCAATTTCCAATAGATTGAGCCATTTTCGAGGTTTCGACGACAATTTTTTCGATACTAAGTGCCCTGAATTAAAGGGAAAAAATAATAAATAATATTTTGTGCCAAAACACGTCCTGTATACCCTCACGGCAAAACTTAAAACCACTACTTAGAGGGTTGTGGGGTAGTTTCCTCCTCAAAAACATAATTTGGGTTTAAAAATCTACTACGCAGAACAAACTAGCTATCTCAAAATTTTCGTTGAATGTGTTTGGGGGAATGATGGGCATGGGGGGGATAGTTGCCCTCCAATCACTTTGGACTATTAAAAAGGGTACTAGCCAATCCAATTTCCAATCGAATGAGCCCTTTTCGAAGTTTTTACGACAACTCCTTCGATACGAAGTGCCCGGGTATGGAAAAAAAATTAGTAAATAATATATTGTGCCAACATCGTTCTTTACTTAGGCAGCGCGATTGCGCTACCTATGATATTTGTGCATGCATACCTTAACTTAAGTCTGTGAATATAATCCATGTCATGACTATATTCGTTGGTATAAGTATGTTTTTTACTTGAGGGGGAAGAAATCACATTTTGGTAGAGGTTGGTAAAGTTGAAAAAATACGTATTTAGGCTACTATTCTTCAGTTTCTAAGGGAGGGTGATTGGGAAAAACAAGGGTAAATTTATACTTCATTTACCCCCCTCCCCTTGCCAAAGTATTTGAAATTTAGCCAGGAAAAATAATAACAAGACGAAATAGCTTTGTTTCGTCTTTTTTCTTACATCATAGAATATTAAAAATCTGTTGCACCTGAATATGTTGAATTGCAAATTTACCAAAATCTAGCTACAGGAAAAACTAAGCTGACAAACACAATTTGTCCAAAAGAGTTTTTGACAAGACCAAACATCAAACTAAAGTGGACGCATATATATATATGGGTCAATGGTTTTGTTAGGGCAAAGGTTAGGACAAAGGTTAATCACAAGATTTAACAACGCAACTTGTACAGTACGAATATTAACGGAATACCTTAATCTTTACTCTTGGTAGAGGGATTCAATTTAAAGACATAAAAGGGTTAAGTGACTTCTCACTAAGCTTTAGATCAGTCTTCAATTACAGCACTAACTAACAAACCCAACCAATACTAAAAAGCCTCGTATCATATAATAAGTTTTTCTCAAGATGAAAGATGTTTCATTAAATTAGGGAGGAACCAAATTGTTTTTATTTTCTTAGCAATGGGCAAAGGAACAGGGGGAAGAAACAGCAGTCAATCTTGTAAGTTGAGAAAACTTTATCTGTTTTTCCATTTGAAGTTACTAGAGAATTGATTGTTTATATTAAATGATTAAAGCTTTTATTTTAAAATCTTTGACCATTACTAGAAGCTCCATCCTCATTTAAAAAAATAAGTAAGAAAATGAACAAAAATACAAGTCGGTTATAGCAACTATAAGATTTAAAGTAAACATCAATATTCCTTAGTATGCCTTAGCCTATGGCGCTCTTATTCCCTACTTTTTAAAATAAATTTGGATACTACTTTTTTTCCAAATGGTTTAAAATGAAACAAATAGAGCTGCATGGAAATTCGAAAATTAGTTTTTTAATTTTTACCAATTACTGATTCAAAACACTTGGGCTAGATACGTATCTGGTAACAGCAAACACTAATAAAGGGATCCCCTTCATTTTCGATGAGGACAACCACCTTCCCCATCAAACCCCCTCCCTTTGCAGCAAAGTTCAGCCTTTACTCACAGTAACAATATGTCACTATCTAAAAAGCACCATTTTCATATTAAGAGGTAAGCTACACCCTCTCAAATCCTCTTGAGCCGATATTGCAAATGTAATTCTAATAAGTCAAAGGCAACGCTCAACCATTGCCTGAAAAAAGAACCTTGTGTGTTCAATCCATAACTCCTTTTTTTGTGGCTATATCTTGTTGACGAGAATGTTGGGAGAATTTTCCAGGGGTCTCATTTGATTTGGAAACTCTAATGCCAATCATAAAAGTCTGAAGTAATCGGTGTGATTCAAGGTGTGAATTCTTGGTTTTTTCCCCGGACAGTTTACATAGAAGGGGCCGTCATAAAAATTGTGGAGGGACTCAATCGATTACAAAAATGAAAGTTTTAGTGTTATTTTGATAAAAAGAGCTGCAAAAATTAATAAAAAAATTCAGCTACAAAAATTAATACAAATTCAGCTGCAAAAATGTTCGTATAATTTCTAAATATATATATATATATATATATATATATATATATATATATATATATATATATATATATATATATATATATATATATATATATATATATATATATATATATATATATATATATATATATATATATATATATATATATATATATATATATATATATATATATATATATATATATATATATATATATATATATATATATATATATATATATATATATATTTATTTTGTGGAACTTGTCATTTAGTTGAGAGAAACAAGCACTTCCATGCTTATTTGCTCACAACTAAATGATAAGTTCCTCAAAATGATCTAACATTGGTAAGGATCATTTTGAGGAACTTGTCATTTAGTTGAGAGAAACAAGGATGCATAGGATCAAAATGCATCTCATATTGAGTGATATCCTATGATTAATTGCTATTTTAATATTTAGTTAAACAATGTTAGCAATCTTATCATTTCTAAAAGGATACTAATCAAAACTTGTTTCTCAAAACAAAAAGAATTATAAGAGGCGCATTTTTACAATATACATCCTAAAGGGATGCTTATGCAGCCTTAGCAATGTTAGCAATGTCTGATAGCTTTTAGTTTTAGTCTTAGGCTATCAGATGCATTTTGTCAAGGAACGTATCTTGACTTACATTGCTAAGGATATCAGAAGCATTTTGACAATATGATAGCCTTAACAATATTATACATTGTATTTAAAGTGCATAAGTCTCTCAACTACTTGACAACTGTTCAATTTTTTATGTGGCTTTTTTGGGGCTTTCTGGCCCTCTTTTTTCAGTCTTTTGAGATTTGAAAGATCCTAGGAATAACGTTTTAAATTATACCGAAAATGACATCAACAGTAAGGGATGATCTTGGAGTTTTTTTGTGAAGTTGACATTTTGATTCTGTCTGGAAGTAATATCAAATACACAAAAATCTCTTTCTTGGGCCATCGAAAAATTAACTTTATTGGTTTGTTTTTTGGCTATGTCATAGTGCAGTTACCGATTCAATAATGGGGGGAAAATAGGGGGATGGACCCAATCTTACTAATCCCATATTATTTACTTGTTCATTCTAAGACATGTAGAAAAAGTAGAAATATAATTAACATGTTAAAATAGTAAACTTCAAAAAAGTAAAAAAAAGGGGGGATGGGCCCAAAAATTTGGATGGAGGGGGCCCCTTGGCGATTGGGTAGAGGGGATATTGGAGGTTGAGGTCCTTGGTGGTTATGGTCATTGGTGGTTGCGGTCCTTGATGATTCAAATCCATAACCATCTCACTAATCCCATATTGTGTACTAGGTCATTTTAAGTCATGTAAAAAAAGTAGAAAAAAATTTTTATGTTAGAAAAAATAAACTTCAAAAAGTATATAAAAGATGGGAAAATAGGCCACAAAATGGGAGTGATGGGGCCCTTTGGAGGTTGGGGAGAGGGGACCTTGGAGGCTGAGGTCCTTGGTGGCTATTGTCATTGGTGGTTGCGGTCCTTGATGGCTCAAATCCATAACCATCTCACTAATCCCATGTTGTGCACTTGTCTATCATATCAACCAAAGCCGAGAAGTAAAACTATGTCAAGTCATATGTCTCAAACTGTTTCACCCCAAATACTTCCGTAAAATGTCAATTAATCTCTGATGTTTCCTTTGTTTTGGCAACTGTACAGAGATACATTTTAAATTCCTATGAAGTCTTTTGATTTTTCTGTCATGAATTATTACGCAATCGAAGCTCTATAAGTTCAACGTAATTCATGTCTGTATCAATTACAAATAATCCAGCCTGGACATTAATGATAATATGTTTATATTAGTTGCGTCACTCCTGTTAGTATTTCTAGCTCTGTGATTGGCTTAGAAAAAGGCGCATGATCTTGTTATCCTTGTTGTATTCAATGAGCGTGTTGCGTCACTATCGTTAGTATTCAATGCCAATCTATGGAGTCCCGTCTGGACTGGCACTCCTTTCTCTACTCTTGATGTCAAAACTAACAAACAAATATGTATCCAATAAGAGAATAATGCATACTCCCGCCATTTAACCGTGCCCCAGCCATTTAAACATTTACCTCTCAGTTACTTGGTTTTTCTGTATTGGCTTTTCTCTGTCTACAATTAGCTATGTCTTGGTGCAACCTATGCAACCTACTGCAACTAAAAGCTAAGTTCCTTGTTTCTCTCAACTAAATGATAAGTTCCTCAAAATGATCTAACATTGCTAAGGATATCAGATGCATTTTGACAATGTGTATATTTATTTCTGTATCCTTAAGGATATATCAGATGCAGCCTTGAGAAAGCATAAGGGTTTTGAGCCCTAATCATGATAGTTCTGCTTGTTTGGAGTTTGACTCGGTTATTTATTGTAATTTCTGTTCGTTTTGGGTTTCATTTATTTATCGATGCATATCTGTGGTAGTTTTACGCTTGGTAAATTATTTGATTTTATATTTGCTCATTTTTGGTTTAATGGAGTTTTTTACTTTTCTTTGAAAAACTTATTGTGTGGAAAAAGTTTTTTTTTTAATTAATTTCTATTCGTTTTAGATTGACATAGTCTTTTCATAGAAAAAGAAAATAATAGTTTAAATCTTTTCATTTTTTTAAGACTTTATAGTTTGGCCTACTTTGGTCTATCTAGCCTTGTGTGCAAAGTGAATGGAATTCCACTGTATACTCTATCATTTGATAAAAAAAAAATACTACATAACTCTGTATGAGTTGACCATGCAATCCCTAGATCACGATTCACAACTATTTGAAAATGGAATAACCGATTCAATGTTCTCAAAAAACCATGGTGTCCCTTGTTTCTTCCTTTGTCAATTGTTTTGGACTTGTCTGGCACCCAGGATATGAGTATAGTACGAACGGGGACGTGTTTTATGAAAGCTTTTGAACTAGGATATTTTTCATGATTAACGCTTATTTCAAGTATTTCTTTATAATAACTTATTCAAGTTTGAGAATTTAACTTTTTAAGAAAGGTCGTACCGTGGATTACAACAATTGACGAGGTATAACCCTACAGTTTATAGGAAGTAAAGTCGGCCCGCGGCAGGCTTCTATATATAGATTCTCACTGTCGTTTGTCTTCGAAACGCAGACAGTTTGAAGTTTTTATTGATGTCGTAACGTCCAAATGGACCTTAATTTAGAAGTGGGTGCCTTTGTATAATTATATCTTTTTTACTGGACCTTTAACTTTTCCTTGGCTTGTCTTTTGTCATTATGAAAGTCATATCGCCGATCCTTTGTTTCATTCAATTGTTCAGGTGGTGGGACAAATTTTTTTTCCAATGATTTATCTAGTCCAGGTTTTGATATTACAAGGTATGGAAAGCATTAACTACCATCTCTGTGTCTTTTAGTTGTTCAGGTGGTGGGACAAAAACTTCTTATTTTGCCTTGGTTTGTATTTTGTCATTATCAAATAATATCGCCAAACTTTTGCTTCTTTTAATTGTTCAGGGGGTGGGACAAACACTTCTTCTTTTGCCATGGCTTGTCTTTTTTCACTATGAAATACATGTCACTTAACCTTTTTTTGTTTTAATTATTCAGGTGGTTGGACAAAAACTTCGTTTTCTTCCAACGATTTATCCAGTCCAAATGTTTGATTTTCAAAGGTATGGTGAATATTGATGAATATTGAATATTGACCTTATCCATGTCAAAATTACAAACCCAATCATCATCGCTATTATTTTCAATTTTAACACGTTTTATTCTCGCTATCCAGGTTGATTTTCATTGACTCGCTGCTCTTCATTTTCATTTTTGACTCCCTCACTTGTATATATATATATATATATATATATATATATATATATATATATATATATATATATATATATATATATATATATATATATATATATATATATATATATATATATATATATATATATATATATATAACATGATTCGCTCGATCCCTGGCTCTCGACACGTGGCAGGCTTATATATTATAGTTTTGAGGTATATATCACCTAAAAAAAGATATACCCCCAGGCCATAACTTACAACTTTTTTCCTGAGGGCTGAGGGGGGGGGGGGGTTTCATCCTCAAAGACCTTATTTTCAGAACTTTCTACTACGTTGAACAAATGGCTATCTGAAAATTTTGATTGGTTGTGTTTTGGGGAATGGTGCTCATGAGAGGGTGGTTAGTTCCCCTCTGATCACTTTTGACTATTAAAAAAGGCACTAGCACTCTCAATTTCGAATTGAATAATCACCTTTGGCAGTTTCTACGACAACTCTAACTATAACAGCCTTAGATGCACCCAGGACATAACTTGCAACCTTTGCCCTGGGGGCTCTGGGGGGTTTGTCATCCTTAAATACATAATTTCCAGAACTTTCAACTACGTTGAGCAAAATGACTATCTCTAAACTTCGATTGAATGTGTTTGGGGAAATGGTGGCCGTGAGAGGGGTCAATTACTCTCCTCTCACTTTCGACTATTAAAAAGGGCAATTTCAATTTCCAAACAAATGAGCCTTTTTAGAAATTTCTACAACAACTTCCTATATTTAAAATTTATATGCCCCCAGAACATAACTTACAACCCTTGCTCTGAGAGGGTTATCATCCTAAAACACCTAATTTCCAGAACTTTCGAATAAGTTGAAAAAATGGATATCTCATAAATTTTGATAGAATGTCTTTGGGGAAATGGTAGCTATGAAAGGGGGGTTGGTTGCCCTTCAATCACTTTTGACTATTAAAAGGGCACTAGCCCTTCCAATTTCCAATTGAATGAGCCCTTTTTGATGTTTTTACAACATCGCTTTCTATAAAAACCTTACATGCCACCAGGGCATAACTTACAACCCTTGCCCTGAGGGCCATGGGGGGGGGGAGGGGTTGTAATCCTTAAATACCTAATTTCCAAAACTTTCAACTTCGTTGAATAAAATGGATATTTAAAAATTTTGATTGGATGTGTTTGGGGAAAAGGTGGGCGTGAGAGGGGGGTTAGTTGCCCTCAAATCACTTTCGACTATTAAAAAGGGCACTAGCCCTTTGAATTTCCAATCAAAAGAGCTCTTTTTCAAGTTTCTAAGACAAAGATTTCAATAAAAACTTATATGCCCCAAGGGCATAACTTATAATCCTTGCCCTGAAGACTGTGGGGGGAGTGGCTTGCTCAAAGGTATAATTTCCTGATGTTTATACTTCGTGAAACAAAATGGCTATCTCAAAATTTAGATTGGATGTGTTTGGGGAAAAGTTGGGCTTGAGAGGGGGGTTAGTTGCCCTGAAATCACTTTCGACTATTAAAAAGGGCACTATCGCTTTGAATTTCCAATCGATTGAACCCTTTTTCAAGTTTCTACGACAGAGACTTCAAGAAACACTTATATGCCCACAGGGCATAACTTATAACCCTTGCCTTGAAGACTGTGGGGGAGAGTCCTGCTGAAAGGTATAATTTTCTCTACTTTAAATTGCGTGGAACAAAATGGCTATCTCAAAATTTCGATTGGATTTGTTTGGGGAAATGGTGGGAATGGAAGGGGTGTTAGTATCCTTTCAATCATTTTCGACTATTAAAAAGGGCACTAGCCATTTCAATTTCCATTCGAATGAGCCGTTTTTAAAGTTACTATGAATACGTGTTCTCTAAAAACCTTATATGCCCTCTGGGCATAACTTACAACCCTGGCCCTGAGGTCTGTGGGGGGGTTTTAATCCTCAAAGACCTAATTTCCAGAACTTAAAACTACGTTGAACAAAATAGCTATCTCAAAATATTGATTGGATGTGTTTGGGGAAAAGGTGAGCATGAAAGGAGAGTTAGTTGGCTTCCAACCACTTTCGACTATTGAAAACGGCACCAGCTCTTCGAATTTCCAATCAAATGAACCTTTTTTAAAGTTTCTACTGCAACACCTTCTATAATAACCTTAAATACACCCAGGGCATAACTTACACGGCTCATTCCAATCAAATGAGCCTTTTTTGAAATTTCTACGACAAAACCTTCAATAAAAATCTTATATACCCCCAGGGTGTAACTTACAACCCTTGCCCTGAAGGTGGTGGGGGAGTTTTCTCCTCAAAAACATAATTTCTATCAGTAAATCAACTACGCTGAAAAAAATGGCTATCTCAAAATTTTGATTGGATTTTGTTTCGGGAAATGGTGGGTGTGGAAGGGGTGTTAGTTGCCATCCAATCATTTTCGACTATTAAAAAGGGCACAAGCCACTCCAATTTCCAATTGATTGAGCCCTTTTCGGGGTTTCTAAGACAACTTCTTCGATACGAAGTGCCCTGCACTAAAGGAAAAAAAAAAAAAAAAATACAGTGTGCCAATATCGTTCTTATATGCCCCCAGGGCATAACTTAAACCCCTTGCCCTGGGGGTTGTGGGGGAGTGTCCTCCTCAAAAACATATTTTCTATTTGGAAATCAACTACGCTGAACAAAATGGTTATCTCAAAATTTTCGTTGAATGTGTGTGGGGGAATGATGGGCATGGAGGGGGGGATAGTTGCCCTCCAATCACTTTGGACTATTAAAAAGGGTACTAGCCAATCCAATTTCCAATCGAATGAGCCCTTTTCGAAGTTTTTACGACAACTCCTTCGATACGAAGTGCCCGGGTATGGAAAAAAAATTAGTAAATAATATATTATGCCAACATCCTTCTTTACTTAGGCAGCGCGATTGCACTACCTATGATATTTGGACATGGATACCTTAACTTAAGTCTGTGAATATAATCCATGTCATGACTATATTCGTTGGTATAAGTATGTTTTTTACTTGTGGGGGAAGAAATCACATTTTGGTAGAGGTTGGTAAAGTTGAGAAAAAATACGTATTTAGGCTACTATTCTTCAGTTTCTAAGGGAGGGTGATTGGGAAAAACAAGGGTAAATTTATACTTCATTTATCCCCCTCCCCATGCCAAAGTATTTGAAATTTAGACAAGACGAAACAGCTTTGGTTAGACTTTTTTCTTACCTCATAGAATATTAAAAATCTGTTGCACCTGAATATGTTGAATTGCAAATTTACCAAAATCCAGCTACAGGAAAAACTAAGCTGACAAAAACAGTTTGTCCAAAAGAGTTTTTGACAAGACCAAACATCAAACTAAAGTGGACGCATATATATATGGGTCAATCGTTTTTTTAATATCATTGTTAAGACAAAGGTTAGGACAAAGGTTAATCACAAGATTTAACAACGCAACTTGTACAGTACGAATATTAACGGAATACCTTAATATTAACTCTTGAATGAGGGATTCAATTTAAAGACATGAAAGGGTTAAGTGACTTCTCACTAAGTTTTAGATCAGTCTTCAATTACAGCACTAACTAACAAACCCGACCAATACTAAAAAGCCTCGTATCATATAATAAGTTTTTCTCAAGATGAAAGATGTTTCATTAAATTAGGGAGGAACTTAATTTTTTTTTATTTTCTTAGCAATGGGCAAAGGAACAGGGGGAAGAAACAGCAGTCAATCTTGTAAGTTGAGAAAACTTTATCTGTTTTTCCATTTGAAGTTACTAGAGAATTGATTGTTTATATTAAATGATTAAATCTTTTATTTTAAAATCTTTGACCATTACTAAAAGCTCCATCCTTATTTAAAAAAATAAGTAAGAAAATGAACAAAAATACAAGTCGGTTATAGCAACTATAAGATTTAAAGTAAACATCAATATTCCTTAGTATGCCTTAGCCTATGGCGCTCTTATTCCCTACTCTTTAAACTAAATTTGGATACTACTTTTTTTCCAAATGGTTTAAAATGAAACAAATAGAGCTGCATGGAAATTCGAAAAATTTTTTTTTTTGTTTTTACCAATTACTGATTCAAAACACTTGGGCTAGATACGTTACTGGTAACAGCAAACACTAATAAAGGGATCCCCTTCATGTTTGACATACGGTAGCTCCCAGGCTTACACTACAATATTACACCCGCCCCTCCGGCTAAAACTTAACTTTGTCTAGGCCTCCTTTGAAGATAAAGGAGCATTTGCAATATAACACGATTCTCCTTAATGTGAGGACAACCACCATCCCCATCAAACCCCCTCCCTTTGCACCAAAGTTCAGCCTTTACTCACAGTAACAATATGTCACTATCTAAAAAGCACCATTTTCATATTAAGAGGTAAGCTGCACCCTCTCAAATCCTCTTGGAGCCGATATTGCACATGTAATTCTAATAAGTCAAAGGCAACGCTCAACCATTGCCTGAAAAAAGAACCTTGTATGTTCAATCCATAACTCCTTTTTTTGTGGCTATATCTTGTTGAAGAGAAGGTTGGGAGAATTTTCCAGGGGTCTCATTTGATTTGGAAACTCTAGTGCAAATCATAAAAGTCTGAAGTAATCGGTGTGATTCAAGGTGTGAATTCTTGGTTTTTGCGGAACTTATCATTTAGTTGAGAGAAACAAGCACTTGCATGCTTGTTTGCTCTCAACTAAATGATAAGTTCCTCAAAATGATCTAACATTGGTAAGGATCATTTTGAGGAACTTATCATTTAGTTGAGAGAAACAATGATATATAGGGTCAAAATGCATCTCAAATTGAGTGATATCCTATGATTAATTACTATTTTAATATTTAGTTAAACAATGTTAGCAATCTTATCATTTCTAAAAGGATATTAATCAAAACTTGTTTCTCAAAACAAAAAGAATTATAAGAGGCGCATTTTTACAATATGCATCCTAAAGGGATGCTTATGCAGCCTTAGCAATGTTAGCAATGTCTGATAGCTTTTAGTTTTAGTCTTAGGCTATCAGATGCATTTTGTCAAGGAACGCATTTTGACTTACATTGCTAAGGATATCAGAAGCATTTTGACAATATGATAGCCTTAGCAGTATTATACATTGTATTTAAAGTGGATAAGTCTTTCAACTACTTGACAACTGTTCAATTTTTTATATGGCTTTTTTGGGGCTTTCTGGCCCTCTTTTTTTAGTCTTTTGATATTTGAAAGATCCTAGGAATAATGTTTTAAATTATCCCGAAAATTACTTCAACAGTAAGGGATGATCTTGGAGTTTTTTTGTGAAGTTGACATTTTGATTCTGTCTGATTAGGGGTGGCAGATCATTGGGATTCAACTTGTACTGATCCTGGCGTGCAAAGTCAGGGTCACATTTTCCACAATATATTGTAACTTCAATTTTATTAAATCTCTTTGTGTTATCAATGATACTATTACGATTCATATTGTAAAATTCACCTGTTTCTATCTGACTTTTTGAAGTAATGTCACACAAATATTTTCATATGAGGAATCACTTTCTGTCACATCCAAATAAAAATCACTAGGTTTATAATCATTACTACATTGTTCTCACAACGATGACATAGAAACCATATTCTCTTGATGTTTTTTCAATTGAAACGTGCTTCAAATTCTTCTGCCCAAAACAATTTAAATTCACGACGATACCAATCCCTTAGAAATAAACTGAAGTCATGTTTAAGGTTTTTTCCAATCATACCAGGGTAAGTATTTTCCCATTGATTACACTTATCATAGTGACAATTGGAGCATAGATAGCAATTAGGATGAGAGTCACGATTCTCTTCAAGAAAGGTATTACAGTCCTTGATTTGCACATCATATACTTTATGTAACTTACATGGATGGTATAATCTACACTTTTCATTATAGTCATCAACTGTAGTACAGTTCTAACCTGATGACCAGCTGCCCAATGTATATTAACATAGTGAACATGTGTGATACATTTTTTCGATGTTGTCCGTCTCACTGCCAAGAAGAAACTGACTCAAAATCAATATAAAAAAAACATTGTCTTCCACGAGGAGGAGGAGAAGTAATCGAGTATCGTCACAAAAACTTATTTCCGATTCTTCTAAAGAATGAATTTCTAGGTAGTGGTTAAAAGCAAAATCACAATGTCATTTTGCTTCGTTTCAATTAATATATCAATAAATTGAGTAAATTCATTTGTAGCAATAGAACTTTGGATTTGTATTAATAAAAATTTTCTGGCCGTCCTGATAGCGGTAATGAAGATTGATCGCGTCAAGTCTAAAATTATACCTTAAACTGTGAACTTAAACTTTATAGGTACTCAGATAGCACCGCTTATAGCGCTAAAGATTGTGTCAACTAGGCTAGCGCCGCCCTCAATTAATGGGAGAAAATTGAATATGTAGATATGTAAATGTGGCCTCTTTTTTTCTCGAGCTATCTGGAGATCCGATTCCCTGGGAGCGTTTACCTTGGAGACATGCGAACTAATTACCTATTATTAGGCTAGATCCAGATATATAAAATGAAATAAACACAGATAAAAAAGGCAATAGATTTATTGAACTTACATACTTAGGTGCACACGCAATGGGTCACTTCAAATGACAATAACAGTGACAACGATGAAAGAATATAAGAATTGTGTCTGAATGGTCCTGAATCTACATTACGAATAATTTTAAAAAGCACTTCTACCCCACTATCAAACATAGTTCTTCAGTCCTGGGCTGTAAGAACTGGCTCACCATTGGCGCGAGTGGACCAAGGATGTGTACCCTTCGTCCAATGAATTGTTTTAATTATTTCTGCTGATTCAAACGTTCACACGGCTCTTATAGTTTAAACTTCCTTAGAAATATTGTGCGTGGCACCTTTTTTATTACCACTATCTTAGCGAAATCTAAAGCTTGATTAGTGCCGTCCTGAGACTGACTGTAATTTTTTCTCTTTGCTGATTAAAGACTTTTCATTTGGAAATTGGAAATTTTTGAAATTGGAGGAAGTCGGAATTATCTTTAGAAAGAAGGAACTTTATTTTGGTATTTTAAATACATCGCATTTTACTCATGGTACATATTACCCTTCCCATCAATTAATGACGCCCCGTCATTAGTAACTGCTCGCCTTTGGGCTTTTAAAATGTTCGCCATTTATTAACTATTTCTTCTACATAATTATTTTATATATATGTTATGGCTTAATCAGGAGTGTTACAAATTGTATCTATTACTTTTCTTATTTAATTCTACATCCCTATCTAAAATTTATCTACCGGACTAAGATTATTCATGGTTCTAGACTAGCTACTATACTAAAGATTTTTTTTTTCAATTTTTTACCAGGCTTTTTTTTTGATTTTGCTGTCTATATGGCATACTACATTCTTTCTATGCTACGTTAAATGAATGACATGATAATACTACACTTAATTCTACTTGAACGTCTAGTGGTACATACATGAATGATTCATAACAAACAATATTGGGTTTACCATATTCACTGGTAATATTAAAACACTTTCACTATTGGGATTTTTGAGTTATCAAAGTTATTAGGAAGTAACATATGTAAATTCACCATCTATTTCATCACCTTCGAGTCCTTAGTGTACTCCATCCTTCTGTTGTAAATTATTGTCCTTCACTTTTTTTGTCTTGGCAAAAATTTTGAAGCATTTACGTTATGGTTTCTTCATGGAACAGTTCGAGCCTGATTGTGTTCAGACGAAAACTTTTCTCTAATTGTCAACTGGGGAATGATGATTCCCACTACAGGTGTTGGCATACGCTATCAGGGTTCATTCTCACCTGCCTTTTTTTATGATAGTTCATAGGGTGCCTTATCATTAAGGGGTCGAAAACTGGGCGTGCGTTTAATTTCTTCTCAGCATATCATTTTTTGGATATTTTGGGGCACACATGGAATGTATTCTCGCGTAAAATTGTTCATTTGTGCCTTCTATAAAATTGTTAGCTCATGGCTTGCGTCGATTTGCCTTTGCGGTGATTCCTAGTTTAATCACGGGGTAATTGAAGTTTGGATTTGGAACGGGTTGTCATCAAATTATAGTGACTCTTTTAACATATTGTCTTTAACTTCAACTTCAAACATCTTCAAATGTCATTTAACTTCAAATATCGTTAAATATCGTTTATCTTGTACTGATCGATGGGGTTCTCAGAATTAAACTTCAAATTGTCTTTAACTTCAACTTCGAATATCTTCAAATGTCTTTAAATATAATTTAACTTCAAATATCGTTAAATATCATTTAACTTCAAATATCATCACTATACAGTCAAATGATTCTGGGGTCCATAATGAGTATCAAAGGCGATATCTATGTATTTATATCTTGTACTGACCGATGGGGTTCTCGGCATTTATGTGATTATATAGTTCGATAAAGCACTGGATACTGAGATTCAAATATAATGTTACCTTATACGTAATATGGTTTGTGGTCGAAGAAACAACGATCAAAGGTAACTGTTGTTTTTGTAGACGAAGGTGGGATGAAAATTGCTTGGAGTGTATGGTGAGTACTCTTCGTTGGTTGAAGTATGATGAAAATAGATGCTACTAGGTTGCATCTGCACTGGGCAACTCATTGTAATGCTCGATATCCAATGTGCCAATCCACTTCCAGGTATTTTGTACGGACTGTGTACTATTTTCCATAACCCAGGCAGGGTAGGAATAGAGCTACAAGGTACCGTCATTATTATATTGACAGGGAGGGTTGTTACCTCCAAGGAGAAAGTAGAGATTTTCTAGCCGTAACCCAAGGCGGGTACATTCGGCTTTAGGGAGTGGCCATTTGATCACTCGATCGCGTTATCAGACCCTGGGACAGGGTATACTGTAAATAGGGTAGTACCAAACCCGATATTTGCAGAACCGTTGGGGTAAGAGCGGGAATCTCACTAACATTTGGGCAATGTGCCAATCCACTCATGCCTGCATTGTTCACGCACGTCCGTGCTGTATAAGAAACGCATGTTGCATCGTCGTAACCACACGGTTTTACGTAAACGATACTACAATGAGGGAACAAGACATAACAAGGACGAATGGAGACCTCTATACCCACTGGTTTTCTATTGTCTTCCCTATTTATTGGCATAGACGTTCTCAGGGGGCTCCGGGTTTAACCTCTGCATTTCAGCTGTTTCCCCGTGTTTTTCTCTTGGTTTTCGTCTTCTTATTCTTAGGATTTTTCCGTAATTAAAACTCGATAGGGTTCTTCTGGTCAGGGAGGTTGCGAATACGAAACATACGGCCAATAATATTTTCAACCAGAAATTGATCGAGAACAATCCGTATCTATTATCTACATATGTCAATATTTGGTCTTCATTTGTAAATAGGGGAATCTGTGAATCTAATGCTTCTCTTATTTTTGTAAGCCTTATTGTCCCTTTATTCTTTTCTATTTTTGACCATATCGAGGTTTTTATTTCCTCGTTTTCTAGATTGGGAATAGTGTACGACAGGTTGATCGCCTTGAAGTTAGTTATTTTGGGACTTATTATCTTTGTGCTTGTGGTAATTAACGGCGTTCGGACGGTTGACTCTTTAGTTACGAGTCGACACCCTTGTTTTATGGTTATCGTACCCACATTTTGTAATAGTAATTCTGTTTTGTAACTTGGGTCTATTCTTTCTGTTTTATTGTAACAAGACAAAGTTCCAACAGTTTCTCTTGGAAAAGAAATCATGATAGTGTTCATAAATATGAACAGGATCAGCTCATAATTAGACGCTTCTGTACTGGTAGTTTTTTTTTTTTTTATAAAGCTGCCAGATAGAAGGGTATAGCCTACTGAATTGCATAGTTCAAAAACTAAACTTCCTTTCAAAATACCCGACGCTCCGAACTAGTCGTGTTTACTTCAGTTAAAAAAAACAAATTCGCTTTATCAAAATATACTGAAAACTGGCGGAAATTTGTACGGGTATAATGGGGGTGAAGAAATATAGGTTTCAAGAGGAAATCTCTTTAGTATTCACTATATCAGAATTGGATAATTTAATGTACATGTTGCTCAAATAAATTTCACATAAACTAAAAAAAAAGGAGAAACAGGAAAAAATTGACAAAAATAAACGTTTTTCACTAAATGAAGCACAATCTTTTCAAGTTAAACATAAACCTTAGTCTAACTTAAATGAATTATCAGGTTCTAATTAGTTTAATTTAGATAATTGAATTTTAATTAATAACTTATTGAGAAATTATATTTTAATAAATAATTAAAGTAAAAATTGGGTACGGATTGATTATTAGAATAATTAAATAAGAATTTGACTGATATTTTAAGCAAGAAAAACGAACAAAACGGCAAGTAAAAAAAGGGAGTTTAAACACTAAAAACCTAAAAATCAGAGCCAAACACGATTCAGATCAAGCTCTAGCTATGAATAGTGTCAGATTATTGAATTTTTAAGTCAAGTTAGGCATATTTGATTTACTTTTGATTAATTTTCTTCATAGTTTAAATTTTTTTTTCAATCTTCTCGTGGAAGGAAATTTCATACAAATGAACTTAAGAAAGGGCTAGATACCAAAGCAGTACTGCAAAACATACACAAAAAGCCCTGTCTTAATGAGTTTAATAATGGTTGTAGGGATTCTAAATCTTAGAAAGCTCTTATGCCCATTGTAGAGAGGAGATTTCGCCTCGTCTTAATCCATGTATAAGACCATTAGTAAAGATATCACCGTCATCACCCTGCAGTCTTCTTATTGGTAGAAATTAAACGATTAGTAAAAAAATTTTGTTTTTTTTTTGTTTTTGATGACATCAATCTTTGTTCGGACATGGGTCGATTTTTCATAGAAAATCTGAGGAGACCTGAGTCAGTATAGGTAAGATATAATGTGACTGACTTGCGAGAATATGTCACAAAGATTACAGCACAATGTATGTCATAGATAACCCAATGAAATTTAAGAACATTTTTGTCACAGAACGATAGAACAGTGATCTCTCTGTTATTGTATACGTCATAGATATAAACTAATGAAATTAAATTTTTCGCCAAGGAGCTATAGACATTAATGCCTTTGTTTCTCTTTGAAAGTATTCTGATCCAAAAAACGAAAACTTAACTCACTGAAGTTTCTATTCAACCTTTAAGTATTGCTTTGACTGGCCCTGATTGGCATAAAAATACTAATTTCTTACACTTGAAGGACTGAGAAATATCCCTTCCTACGGTCGTTTACACACAAAAAAAAAGCTAAAAAAAACAATCATGGGCCGTGAGTTCCTCCCCAGGCTTCCCACAAGACGTGGTCCAACGCCAGTTGTCGTTCTCAGTCGACCACGAGCTTCCTACCTTTGGTTATTTTCTGTTCCAACCTTTCTATTATCCTTTGAAAGGGCATAGAAATAACACTAACAAAAATAAGACATCTGAAACTTAATCAAATCCTTAGTAACATAGACTAATTTAGTCTAAGGTGCGCAAAGTATAGCAATGAATGATGCTTGTTGTAACAAAACATAGAACGTATATTTAATTTAACTGAAGTACTAAGGTATGTCTTATGTCTAGCTACAAAAATAAAACCTACATATGCTCATCCTCTCTCGCTCTTAAATAAATAGAACAACATAAAAAGAAAATTGACATTTTCAAATAAGCAGTTTTTTAAGAACAATAGACAGACTTTTGACGACCTTTCTTAATTGTGTTGAATGGTATCTGTTTATAAAAAAAGCAATAAGTTAAGTCTGATATTTGCCATCATTACAGATAACCCATAAAATTAATAAGCGCAAATAACGCGGATATTTATCCACTAGGGGACCTAACGTGTGCGAGGGGAGTCGACCCCAGCAATACAAATGACACTCGACCCCAAAAAAATATATTCATGTATTTTTAATTATTCTTCGTAAACAAGCATGAACACTGGCTTGTTTTACATCTACATGGCTCTAAAGCAACCATGGTTCAAAATTCAAATTTGAACTTTCTTGTGACTCATCTTGCGGAGCTAATTCAGAATTTGACTGTTTTTTCTAGCACCATTATTCAGATGAAGGTCAGCTGTGTAGGTGAAGGAGACGCTTTTAAGACCTATCCCCATACTTCCATTTTCTGTGATAAACGGTCTCCTTCGCCGAATTTCTTGCCTTATGTAGAGTTCCAGTCACAGCTGGGTAACAACCCCCTTTTTTTGCTTCCTTCGGCGACTTTTGTTAGGCTTCCTAGGATGTGTGCTTATGCCACTGCCGCCAATGTTCGTAGTGCTAGCTACCGCTGGCACCACTTATTGGGGTGTATGTGCGGGGTCACCACTTTTAAAGGCAAAAAATGACGCAAAAAGATTGCTATGCCACTTACTCGAATGACGTAAAAAGATTGCTATGCCACTTACTAGAATGACGCAAAAAGATTGCTATGCCACTTACTCGAATGACGTAAAAAGATTGCTATGCCACTTACTAGAATGACGCAAAAAGATTGCTATGCCACTTACTCGAATGACACAAAAAGATTGCTATGCCACTTACTCGAATGACGCAAAAAAGATTGCTATGCCACTTACTCAAATTACGAAAAAAGACTGCCAAGCAAATTAACAGAAAGATGCAATATGTTTCCTAAGCCACTTACCAGAATGACGCAAAAACATTGCTATGCCACTTACACGAATAACATAAATAGATTGCTTTGCAACGTACTCGAATGACGCAAAAACATTACAATTGCACTTACTCGAATGACGCAACAAGATTGCTATTGCACTTACTCGAAGGGGAGAACCCCTTGTCGGCCCAAATATTAGTGAGATTCCGGCTCTTACCCCAACGGTTCTGCAAATATCGGGTTTGGTACTACCCTATTTACAGTATACCCTGTCTCAGGGTATGATAATGCGATCGAGTGGTCAAATGGCCACTCCCTAAAGCCGAACATATAACTGTGGCCTCTTTTGTCTCTAGCTAGATCGGGATATGATTTCGTGGGAGCGTTTATTTTGGAGACATACAGAACATATATCTTTTATTAAAATAGAACCATGCATATAAAATGAAATAAACACAAATAAAAAAGGGCGATAGATTTATTGAACTTACCTGTTTAGGTGCACAGCAATGGGTCACTTCAAATGACAATAACAGTGACAACGATGAAAGAATATAAGAATTCTGTCTGAATGGTCCTGAATCTACATTACGAATAATTTTAAAAAGCACTTTTACCCCACTACCAAACATAGCTCTTCAGTCCTGCGCTGTAAGAACTGGCTCACCATTGGCGCGAGTGGACCAAGGATGTGTACCTTTCGTCCAATGAATTGTTTTAATTATTTCTGCTGATTCAAACGTTCACACGGCTCTTATAGTTTAACCTTCCTTAGAAATATTGTGCGTGGCACCTTTTTTATTACCACTATCATAGCGAAATCTAAAGCATGATTAGCGCCGCTCTGAGACTGACTGTAATTTTTTCTCTTTGCTGATTAAAGACTTTTCATTTTTGAAACTATATTTAGCTTAATAAGAGGAAGTCGGAATTATCTTTAGAAAGAAGGAACTTTATTTTGGTATTTTAAATACATCGCATTTTACTCATGGTACACATTTGATTCACAACGCATAAGCTTCATACAATAGTCCAAAGATGGGGAATCAGTTCCCATTATACTTTTAAGCATTTCTAGAGAAAATATTTTCCGTTGAAGAGATAATTCTAGAAATTCATCATCTAACACTAAACATTTTTCCAATTTTACTAGATTCCGTAAGATTTTCTGTTTCTGAAATCCAATCATTTTCGTTCTTGATACTCCCACTACCAACTATAGACTGAAATAACAATTACAAGTTTTTAGTTTGTGCACACTCTCGATATCTTTGGTCAACCCCACTATAGAGAGACAGAGAAATTGGAGTAAACAGTCATCTAGTGTCTAATCAAAAAAGGCATTATAAAAAAACATTTTTATTCATAAAAATGTAATAAAAGAATATATTTTCACTCTGTTTGCGTTAGGTGAGTGAATCCATTTTCTTCAGTGTGCTTCATAGTAGCATTCGATCCATGCTATAGTTGTGATAAATACTTTATGTTCAGATTTGTGGCAAAGCATAATTGTTCGTCTGTCTTAAATTTACTCAATGATATAATGTATCTACCAAACATTTCATCCCACTCAAATGTTAGCCGGGAATACTTTCCAATTTCAACTGCTACATTGGGGACCCTTGTCTTCACAACATCACTGTCAGTTCCATCAAGGTGTAATAGTGTGAAACTACTCATTTTCACAATATTTGAACGTTTATTTCTCCAATTTAAAACAATGTAAACTAATCAAAATCAACTTATTGACTGAGATACTAACTCAGTATCGGGCTTTTAATATTAATGATCAATGTCAGAGTAAAAGCGTCAACGCATATAATCATGCTACAATGAAGAATCATGTCCAACATTAAAACATCCATAACAGCCTGAAAAACTATTAAAAACCATATATCCATACAATAAAACATCCATACAAAAAAACATTAAAAAAACGCCTACCACATAACAATACGTATAATCAATCATATAGTAACACACATATTCAACCATATATCAAAAACAATCCCTGCAATAACAATCAGACTCCCATACAATATAACATCAAATATAACACCAATACAATGAACAATAAAAATCCATAAACATAAAACATCCATATACCTGTCTTGTCTCTTAATTCATACAGTAATGTCCTATCTGTGTGCTACCTTAGATTCACACAGTAATATCTTATCTGTCTGCTTGTATATATTAATATACGCAAAAAGGATAGGGCCCTGCTCGTAACTGTTATAGCTACACTACTATTATTATGCTAATGCGTAATTTGAGAATCACTTATATACAAGCCTGCCAGGTGCCGGGTGCCAGGGAAGTGTCTCCAGTAGGAGTCCTGCTGCCAATCGCAAATTTTATGGAAAATGTGCTATTCCTTATTTTGTAGGTCTTTGTGACGGCAAACCCTATGGAATAGATCTAATCTCTTTTGTTGTGGCCGTAACCATGTGTTTATACGGCAACCTCATATATGACCTACTAAGATATTTCTCGCACCCTTTGTCTGGTAAACATATGTGGTCCAGAGAGACAATCCTTTAACCTGGTTTTAGGCCAAAGCCACGATTCCACGATATTATTTTCTGGCTAGGATACATACCCCCCACTACGAAACAAAATATGTTCCAGAGACGCATAACTCTAACCACGTGCAACGATTTCTGACAGATTATTTTCTCCCTGGGAGGCCCACAACCGCAACAAATGTAAAAACATATTCTGTTGCCAGATGTTCTATTTTTAGAACTCGAGAAAATTTGTTTACCAATAGGTTGTATATCCTCGCTAAGTTAGTGGCTTACGACGTGTTGAGAGTTACATATAAAAATGGATGGTCTCATAGAGGCATTTTATTGTGAGTCTGACGAAATTTCCGATAATTTTGAGGAGCCCCCTCCAGAGCAAAAGGGGCAATATTCAGACCCGGATTTAGGCAATTTATGTGCCCCTTCAACTTCTAACCCAGATACAGGTGTCCTTTCAAGTAATTTATTGGGAAATTTATATGCCCCATCAACTAGTGACCCTTTACTAGAAAATTATATGCCCCATCAACTAGTGACACTTTACTAAGCAATTTATATACCCCATCAAGCTCTAGCCCAGATACATGCACCCTTTGAAACAGTGAACCTTCAACCTCCAACCCACCTCTAGACAATAACCCATAATTTGACTTTTTAATTAAGAAAGAGTTGGAAAATTTTGGGTTTATGTTAAAGATTTCAACTAGTGATACTTCATTGAACAATTTATTCTCCCCTTCAAGTAGCAGCGTAGATGCGGATGCCCCTCCTACCAGTGATGTTTTACTAGAAAATTTCTACGCTCATTCAATTTGTGATGTTTTACTAGACAATTTGTTCGCCCTTCCAACCTTCAGCCTATCTATAGACACTTCATTGTTATTTAATAAGATTCAAGACTTTGATGACAATTTTGAACTAGCAGCAAGTAAAAAAGTTTATTTTAAACCTTCACCGTCAAGGTAATTTTTAAGCGGCCCCAAGTGAAGACATTTTAGCAACATTGACAAATAAAATGTTTAAAGACTTTGATGTTAGACAATATATCGGTGAACTTTCCCATAGTGATTTTGAACTAGCACCAAGTGAAGAGTTGATTTCACCCACTCCCCTTCAGATAATTTTGAAGTGGCCCAAAGTGAAGACACTTTAGCAACATCGACGAATGAGATTTTTCAATTCACCCGTCTCTCTAGTAAGCCATAAGGTGAATACGTTAAGTAGGTACCCGAAGTAAAGAAAATATCGGTTAGTTTTAATCCAAAAGTACGAGAGTCAACAGTGAAAAATGAATGAAATGTACAGACAAAAATTACAGATTCTCGTTACTTCGGAAAAATGGTTAAATTTAAATGATGAGTTTCAAAGAATATCTATGCAAAAGAGAATCTTCAGTCAAAGAATGCTTGACTAAATCATGAAACATGAGTCTCCACCTTTGGATTATTGCATGCAACTTATGTTTCGCGGTTCCAAAGCATTTAGTCAATTTATTGATGTGTTGATAGAGACAAAACAATACGATATCGTAAAGCATTCTTTGACTGAAGATTCTTTTTTGCACAGATATTCTTTGAAACTCATCATTTAAATTTAACCATTTTTCAAAAGTAACAAGATTCTTTGTAATTTTTTGTCTGTCCATTTCATTGATTTTTCAATGTTGACTCTCACACTTCTATATTGAAACTAAATATTATCTCAAAAACAGTATTCCTCTAGTCCGTGTACCCGGTCAATCTGGATGCCTATTGACTCCTTAGAGGAGCGGGGTGAACTCTGTTGCATCTTCAAACAAATTTGCAATATCATATTGTTTTGCCTCTATTAATACATCAATAAATTGACTCAATGCTCTGAGAAAACGAAACATAAGTTTCATACAATAATCCAAAAATTACTCATCTTTCATGATATCGTCAAGTATTCTTTGAGTGAAGATTCTCTTTTGCACAGATACTCTTTGAAACTCATCATTTAAATTTAACCATTATTCCAAAGTAACGAGGTTGTCTGAATATTTTTGCGTGGATGGGCACCCGTATCTGCTCTGCCATTTGGAAGGGCAAATAAATTGTCCAATAAAGCATCACTAAGTAAAGGCTTCGATATTAATCCAAATTATTCCAACTCTTTGTTGATTAAAAAGTGGAATTCTGCGTTATTGTCTATAGGTGGGTTGGAGTTTGAAGAGTCACTGCTTGAAAGGGCACCTGTATCTGGGTTGGAGCGTGATAGGGTATATAAATTGCCTAGTAAAGGGTCACTAGTGGATAGGGCATATAAATTTCCCAATAAATTACTTGAAAGGGTTCCTGTATCTATGTTGAAAGTTGTAAGGATACACAAATTGCCTAAATTAGGGTATGAATATCGCTCTTTTTCTCTGGATGTGGTTCCTCAAAATTATCAAAAATATCGTCAGACTCACGATAAAATGACTTGATGAGATCATCCATTTTTTATGTGTAACTCTCAACAGGTCGTAGGCCACTAACTTAGCCAGGATATACAACCTTTTCGTAAACAAAATTTACTGGAATTATAATAAAAGAACATCTGTTGGCGGAATATGTTTTTGAATTCGTTGCGGGGGTCTGTCTCCCAAGCAGAAAATAATCTGCTAGAAATCGTCGCATAGGGTTAGAATCATGTCTCTCTGGAACAAATGTTCGCAGTGGGAGGTATGTGTCCTAGCCAGAAAATAATATCTTGGAATGGCTGCTTCACCCTATGACCAGGTTAAAGGATTGTCTCTCTGCAGCACATATGTTTACATGACAAAGGGTGTGAGAAATATCGTAGGTGGTCATATAGGAGTTTGCCGTATAAACCCATGGCTACTACAACTAACAACTCACCGCAGCACCAAGCCGCCTGAGGCCAACTCAGCTACGCACGCTTCTCCTCCACCCCAATCTATTCAAAGCCTCCCTTTTTACACTCGTCCACGAAGTTCCCATTTCCATTAAATCTTTCTTTATGACGTCCTCCCACCCCAGACGAGAACGACCTGCTTTCCGTTTAGCCCTGGACGGTTGGCCGAAAAGAACAATCTTCGGCAATCGGTCATCCTTCATCCGCACAACGTGCCCTAGCCACCTCAACCTTTCTTTCATTATAGCCCTAGAGAGCGGTATTCAACCACATTTTCGTATAGCCTATTGTTTGACATACGGTCAGTCAGCCAGGTACCCAGAACAATCCTTAAGTAATTTCAGTGAAGATGGCTACGTCCACTAAAAAAGAGATTGGAAATACTCCATATAATTTGCTGTCGTAAGGACCTACCAAAAGCGAATTTCATGTTCTCCATAGGAGTCGCGATCGGGATTGGTCGCAGGACTCCTACTGTCTCCCAATACTTGACCTGGGCATTCTAGTGTTTTTGCCTTTCAGTAATATACCTTGATTTCAATACATTTAACATATAATTATCGATATATAAAATTATGTTGGTGATGTGTTAACACTTTATCAGAAATATCCTCTACGAAATAATAATCTACAACCTCTAGATCTCAAGGAAATATTACTACACAGTTGTACATTGTTCTCCCCTTAAAAGACATACACCGTATATGTCTTTTATAAGCCTGCCTTAAAGACAGGTTCTTATAGATTATAGTTTCAAACCTCGATTTAAGCGGATTAATTCATGTGACTATTCCATAGTACTTGATAGTTGCTGTCCAAATTGAAAAGGAGATACAAGATTATTTTTGGCTGAGAAGGTATTTGAAGCTACTAGAAACACGCTGTTTAGTTCAACATCAATTGAGAGACAATTCAGATAAATCTTTCAGGCAAACAGTTTCTTAGTCTTTTTTTTCTTGCTTGTAAGCGTAAAATGAAAGATTGTGGAAAAAGAAGGGAGCTGCGATTCCATCAACTCGCTGCCGTTTATATCGAAGTGTAAATTGTACTTCCATAAAAGACTGAAAGTTTTAAATATTGAAACTTTTTTTTAAAGAGAAAAATAAATAATTCTTCTTTATGATGTCATTTTCGTTCATTTTGTATTATAAGATTGCTGTTCAGTTTTCTTAAAGAAAAAAGTATAGTTTTTATTTCGTTTCTTTTGCAAAATGTTTCAAAGCGGTATATTGAATCTTTTGGTCCTGAGCTTTTTATATATTTGTTTTATTATTATGATTTCCTTTTACAACAAGAGTTTTAACCTTTTCCCCTTAAAATACTTTTTTTTATTCATAAATATAATCAAAATCATTTAAGTAAGGTTGAATAGTTAGTATTGATACAAAGTAGTAAAAAGCAAAGTAAAGAATACGACACTGGAGTTTACCGTTTCTACTTTTGGTGTTTGGCCCTTTAGGCTGGAAGTGCAAATGAGGGCTGTGGGCTACATATCCTTTTTTTTCAGAGACCATTCCTGTTTATCTTCCCAAGATCTCTCCAGGCACACATTTGGAGCTGGTCTGGCTCTGGATAATCTTACAGAATTACATCACTGACCTCGTTCAAAACCAAATAGTTGGCAACACCAGTACTCAAATATCATTACGGATGACAGAGGTTTACGAATGTAGGACACTAACCACTTAGCTAGAACGGCTATATGTGGTGGTGATACGGATTTTTCTTTCAAACTAAGCCACAATTTTCCAGAATCTCTAATCAGAAATATAAATCATTTACTCTTATTTGTTCAATAAAGTATGTAGGCAGAGATATTCCTGGAGTAAGGTTTGGATGCGATTTTTGAATTTTGTTTTAATTTTCTGTAACTCTCACATAACTCACTCATTTCTTTGATTTCCACAAATTGGTCCCTCGCTCCTCCCCAAATACAGTCAACATCTCCCTTCGTCCCACCTAATATAAAAAAAAGTTTCTATACTTATGCAGTTAGTAAACGAAATAGAAATGACAAAAAGCTTTTTTGTTTCAAACTGTGCCATAATTAAATCTAATAGCAGAAGTAATTTTACTACCAGGGGTTGGAACAAAAATAACTAATGTGATTTATTAAAAACTTTAAAGCAAAGACATTTTAAATTTAGAGGACAGTTGTAAGCAGTGGTGGATCCAGTGGGAGGGTTAGGGGGGCGTCCCCCCTAGCGTAGTCTAAAGTAGTGTTAAATTAGCGCAATTTTGCGTTAATTAAACTTGCTCCTATCGCAATTTTATCGGATCAACCTAATTTGCGCCCCCCCTAGAAAAATCCTGGATCCGTACCTGGTTGCAAGAAACATTGGAGCAAAGTGACTAAATATTCAGATACGTTTAATTGTTAGTTAAATTATCATAAGAACAATAGTTTAATGATATTGACAAACAGATATAAACAAAACTAATGCTGCTTTGTGTATGCAGATAATAAGCAATGACAAATAGAGACATTTAGCCAAAATTACTCCAGTCTAGTCAAATTAATTGTTTAAGTAACCTAATTAGTCTTTAAAGGTCGAATTGATTATTTAAATTAATAATGTCGATGCATTATTTAATAGAAAAAGCTGATTAAAGAGCTTCAGCGAAGGTCCTACCCTTGTATGGTATACCAATAAATACATGAAAATGATTAGTGCTATGTACGAGAATATCATTAATGCTGTTAAAGCAATAAACAAGATTAGTAACTGGCTTCATATCAAACAGAAAGTTAAGAAGGATTTCATTCTATTCCAATTTATATGGATCAGTTATATGGACTTTCTCGCAAAGAGCAAAAGATATGAAAGAATATGGAATCAAATGGAAAAGTAACACTCTCCTAGACTTAGATTATACTGATAATATGAGTGTCCTATATGAGAACGTTAACAAAACAAATGATTGTTTCGGGTTTTGAGAGTTCAAGGTGCAATAGCAGGATTGAAAATTAATGTTAAGAGGGCTATGTCACTAAGACTGGGAATAAGCAAAGGTGAAGAGCGGATTATGGGTAATGAGAAGATCGATCAAGTCGATAGCTGTACTTACCTAGGCAGTAGTATGATTCTGAACCATGGGAGCTCCGAAAGATGGAGGAGGATTTGTTAGATCTTTCCAGAGGAACTGTTTACTAATTGTGTACCCACTAATGGTACCCATCTGACTGACCGTATATCAAACAGGAATTTCTATGAAAAATGTGGTTCTATCCAGCTTGGTAGGGCAACAATGAACGAAAGTTTTAGATAGTTAGGACACATTCTGCAGATGAAGGATGACAGATTGCAAAAAAAGTCCTTGTCAGCCAACCATACATGACCGAACGAAAAAAAGATCGTCCCCAAATAGAGTGAAGAAAGAAGGATGATGTAAGAAATAATTGGAAGGGAAATTGGGATTTCTTAGGAAGATGTAAATAGGAAGTATTTAAATATATTGGAAGGCAGTAGTTTGCGAAGCTGTGTTGTCCTTGTGCCAATTGGTGCTGCAGTTAGTTGTTAGTGGTAGTAGTACCAGTATTAGTTCAATCCGGTAGTAATCTTAGGAGACATAGCACGTCTACAAAAAATTGTTTCTACTTAATAAAAATGTGAGGCTCGTATATTAAAAGAAAAGAAAATCAACAATATTGAAACAAGTGAAAAAAGAATATTGAAACCTACAATGAACTATTAACTAAGAAACAAAATATTGATTGCATTCGATTGGCTTTTAATCCCCCTACCTCATGATACCATATAAGAAGAAATCTCTGTTTTAAGCTAATTTTAACTTCTTCTTGGATTTTTATTTAACGTCCTTGAAAAAATTTCACATATTAGAAGAAACTCAAGTTACGCTAGATTCCTCTTGCTATAGAATTTCAACGTCGTATTCACTAATCACCATTTCAGAGTCAACTCTCTAGCGTTGCCAATACTAAAGAGCAATGAGGTTTCAGTGTATTCTTATTTATCCGTGCCCGGGAAAGTGCTTTGTCTTATTATTTTAGAAATGATACAGACCGAGCTAGATAAACACCTGAGAGATGAAAAATATGGGTTCCGTGCAGGACGTCCCTGTGCGGATCTTATTTTCACTTTACGCATGGTCACAAAGGAAGGTCAAGAGTGGTGATCCAAAATATACATGGCTTTTATCGACTTTGAAAAGGCTTTTGATTTGGTTGACCGCAAACGTACTTTAGAATCTTATCTGGAGTTAAACAGGAATACGTGTTGTCACCACTGCTCTTTATAATAGCTATTGACTATACCCTTCGCAATACAACAACAGATGACATTGAATTATCATCTAGTGTAACAGTCAGCGATTTAGATTTCGCTGACGACATAACATTAGTTCAGGGTTGCAAGCAACGTTTGCAGTATATTATTCACAGGGTAAGTGTGAAATTCAGCCAGCTTGGTCTTAAAATAAATGCAGGAAAGACAAAAACCATGGCAACGTCCAATTCCCCCCTGCATATCACATGTGCTGGTGAGGAAATTGAACAAGTTATCGAGTTCAAGTACTTGGGTAGGATCATAGAGAATACTGGATATAACATAAAAGAAGTCATAACCAAAATAGGTCTCAACAGTAATGTTTACTCAACAGTAATGTTTTACCAGTCCTCCTGTATGTCGCTCAGACTTGGCACTTAAACATTCAACAAGAGAAGAAGATTCTTGCTTTTGAGAACAATTGCCTCCGGAGGATTCTGAATATACATTGGTCGGAAAGGGTCTCAAACGACACCATTCGGAGAATCACCAATCAACCACTAATAACCGACACCATCAGATCCCGTATATGGAGGTATCTCGGACACGGTTTAAGAATGGAAAACCATCGAATTCCGAAGTCTACATTTGAGTGGCAGCCATTTGGAAGCCGGAATCGAGGAAGACCTCGAAACCCATTGAGGCGAACCTACAACAGTGACCTATGCCGCCTGAATGCGCCTCTCCAATCAGATTGGGAAAATGTATACGCAGCGGCTCATCTCAGACCCGATTGACGAACATTCACTCATGCCCTAGGCACCCTTGGCCGTGCAGGAGGGTCTAAGGTAAGGTATTCTTATTATCTGTTATTTTTCCCCCCAGCCTTTTCATATTGAAGGGGATGGCGTAAAAACTTTAGAGGGCGCTCATTCTATTTTAAATTTCAAGTTCTAAATCCCATTTTAAGAGTCATAAGTGATAGGAGGTTAACTCGCCTCCCTTCAACACTCTTTTTCCTCAAATACATCCGATTAAAATTTGAAATAGCCGTATTGTTCAGCATAGTCCAAAATTTAATAGCTATGTTTAAAGGGTTGACACAACCTCCTACAGCCCCAGGGCTGTAAGTTATGCAAGTTGTTCATTGTTAACATATAAGGTTATACTTGGGAAAGGGATTATGTTTGATCCCGGGTTTTTAAAAATGCTTAGGGTATTAAGATGAAAACTTGAGGAAATGTTGAAAGGGATGACGACCACAATCGGAAAACACTATGTGCCTCCGGGTTACCAAAAAGCAATATTTAAGGAAATGCTTAGGGTATTAAGTTGAAACTTATCGGGTAGCCTATGTTAAGAGGATATTGAAGAGCGATCAAAGGACTATCACCCCCCCCCCCCACCCCTTCTTCTTAGATGCACCCTTTTCCAACATTGATCGAAATTTTCAATATATTTTCATAGTCAAAAGGCTCAAAAACTATTCATCATAGGAATTGTTATGCCCTTAAGGGGGAAAGTACCCTCAAGGAGGGCATTCCCACTCCCCAAAAGACATCTAATCAAAATTTTGAAATTACTTACTGAATTACGGTCCACAGGAACATTGAAAAAGCGGTTGGAAAAATGTGTCAAAAATAAGAATACCATCTAAAGCTGACTTGGAAATAAAATCAATTACTTCGACTAATTTTAACGGTAACAGTCAATTATCAAAGCAAGTTTATGGAAGCATCAAAGAATAACCTGAAGTCCATTAAAAATGGATTTGGTTGCTTCTGACGCTTTTCCTGTTTTTGTCGATTTTATGGCCAATATAAAGACATTGTTGGAAATACTATTCGTTTGCGAAAAATTGAGCAAGAAAAACTTGTTTAATTTTAATAAAGCAGTGAATAAATAACAACAAAATAAGCACTTAATTGAAAAACACTCCGAATATTTCGGCCCCACGTCCGGGAGACTTTCTCAACGAAAAAAAAGAGAAAAAAAATGTTCTTTTTAAGAAAATAACATACATCGAAATACAACAAACTAAACACACGAAGAGAGAGAAAAAACAAAAGAAAACACACACAAAAAAAATATAAATAAATAAGTAGGAACCAAACTCACATATTAAATGAAACTTTCATGCACTGGCGTATTTAACGCAATAAACAAAAGCGAATGTCTATAATTTAAAAAAGTTAAGTATTTATTTTTTTTTGTTATTTATTCACTGCTTTATTAAAATTAAAACCCGTTTTTCTTGCTTAATTTTTCGTAAATGGAAAAGCAGTGTGGTCTAAGAAATTATTAACTATTCGTTTGCAGTAAAGTACTAACGACACTCTTGCCTTTAGAGGTTTTAAGGGGGAAGTAGCCAGCTTTTATTTGTAGTAGTTTTTGTTCGTCTTATTTCACTTATTATTTGACTTTGACTTATTATTGAGCACTTTTCTGGGGGATTTTTTTTTTTAAATGAATAATAAAAAAAGTACTGGAATCTATAGTGTCTTTTGAGATAGCATGAGATGGCACAAATTTTTCTTTAGATACCAACTTGAGGTTCCAACCTTGTCATTTTGGCTTATTATTTAAAGTTACTTTCTGTTTAAAATTACAGAAAATATAGCTCAAAACAGTGCACCAGGAACGAATTGTCGTTTTCCTTTTAACTGTCTTTTTGTATTTATTCTGCGCTTCCCACTGCTTTCAATGTGAATGTGATAAATCCAACATATTGCGGGTAATTTGAATGTGGCTGAAATTCATAGACTTCGACTATCTCCCAAGGAGTTGATTATGTTGGAATTTAGTACCGGGAAGACTAGTGAATGGTTCTTGTTCATATTTTTTCATAGAACAGGAAATAATTACCATCTCCAATTTCTCAAAAGACTGAATATTCCTAACAAACACTTAACGAAACTCTTAATGGCAAGAGAAATCCCATTTCCGTACTGCTAAATAAGGCCTTTCCTTCTCCGAATAAAGCTCTTCTTTTTCCAAAACAGTCATTAGGTTTGTATCAACTCCTCTCTCGTGATCAGCAAAAAAATATATTCTAACTGGGCAGATTTCCATTTGAGTTCCTCCGATTCCTTTCTTGAGATGAACAGGAAGAAATTGGATAAATGTCATAAATTCCTTTGAACTACAAGCATAAGCAACAAAAAATTCTGCTACTCACATCAGTTTTCCAGTTTGTTTATTTTGTATTATCTAGGGTGGATATACGATGCCAAAGCTCTAACAGCTGTGGGGCGCGGGTGCAGATGATTTCTGAGGCGAATATCTTCAGTTTTTTCACGAAAATTCTAAAAGCTATTGGGACAATTATTATATTGCCAATCCTCGGAGACGCAATGCAGTCACCCTCTAGTTTAAGCTCAGAGGCACTTGAAAGCCATTAGTGGCTATAAGAAATATATAGTGTGTTCGAGCATTCCGAGATTACTTATGTGACAAGCCGGATTACTTATCCTTAGCGTTTGACGAGACGTAAATGACATCAAAGGTTAGTATAATTACTACTTGAAACTGTCAGGATTAGTTGTCGAATAAGCTACGCCTGCTAACCCTGGAAAATGCAAGATAACTGAGGATAAGCAAAGTAATAAATAAAAAGTTAAATTTTTCGGAAAATAGAAAAAGTATGTGAAATTATTTGCCTAGAACAAAAATGGATAGTAGCTGTAAAATATGATACAACTCTAGGGCTTTGTAAATGAGCTGTGTTTACAGTTGAAAACACGTAATTAATGCTGTTATTCGCCTAATTATTATAGGGTTTAGTTGACAAGTTGTCGGATAAGTATTTGTTATTATCGGTACTTGTGCAATATATCAAACACACCACCATACACGAAAGAAGTCAAGTTTGGTTAATGCTAATGAAATAAAATAAAATAGGATGAAAATATAATAGTTTAGAAGAAAATTTGGCCTATATATTTGCATATTAGGGGGGGGGGGAGGTAAAGCAAAGCATATATTAAATACGTAACCTAACGTAACCTAGGTACCTCCCCCCCCCTAAACCCAAAAAATCAACAGTTTACATATTCTAAACACAATAAGAATTTCCGATCCATTTATCTAGCAAATACCCGTTTCCTGTCTGGTTTCCTTGTACAGTCTATAGAGGTGTGTTAGATATAATGCACAAGTACCGTTATTATATTTTGCGGATTATATCCAAGGAACTTATTAAGCAGATACATCGGATAAGGGATGCTCAAACGCACTCGTAATCTCGAAGATAAATTACATAGGATTATACTGTACAAGAATTAAATTAAATGGGCCCAAGAATATGATATAAGAAAAATATTTAGGCTATATAAATTTCCAATTAAATGGACTCAAGAATATGACGTATTAAATATATTTTTTTTGGATGATTTACAAGGATGCACTAAAATGGGGTTGTGCAATATGATCTCTCTCCAAAATTCCCAGCTTCTATGACAGGACGGGACTAATCGGCTACCGTGGATCATAAGTCGGTATATTACGCAAGGATAATTTTACAGAAGAGCAGGAAAAAAAAACAACTAAAAACATGGTTCGTTTTTTCTTTTTAACTGTAGCTAGTAGCAGTTAGTAAAATTGATACCTGCAGGGTATCCAAATTACGGCCAAACTATTTTGAAATCAAAACTTTCAACTTCAAAGTATTTCTGGGAGTGAAAAAAAAACAGGAAAAGAGGCCACTACAGTTTCAAAAGAACAAACACAATAATTTATTTATTAGTAACATTTGTTTTTTAATTTGCTTTAACAAACTCTTAGATTGATCAAACAAAATTTTTCTTCTAAAACAAAGATATTGAAATTTAAAGTGTTATATTTTTCATATGTATTATATCTCACGGGGCTTATTCAGTTGGAGTTGGGATCTCTGGTGTCGTTTTTAAGGACATAAATTGATTAAAGGGTAACTCTACTCTTTCCCTTTTTCCCGTAGATGCCTCAATAGCCCCATGTTGAAATTGCCAGATAACAATTTTTCTCAAATAGTTTAAGGATCAACGAATTAGATCCCACAGATAAAATGACCCATGCCACAGACCCTACATAATACCGAATGTCCATTGTTGACAAATTGGTTACGTAATAAAAAAAACAGGCTTGATCTTGGATCTCTTCTCGGTTTAAAACTTTGTGCAATTTCATGCAAATCCTAAATGGGGTGGGGGTATTGTGTTTGATCATTTGGAAATTGACAGATGAAAATCCCTTGGTCAAGCAGGGGCGTCATTTGGGGGTGGCAAGGGGGCAGTTGTCCCCACCCCCAATAATGTGGAGGAAAAAATATTATACATCCCATGCCCTTTGACTATCCAGATATTGACCCCTCTTACTCTCCCAATAAAAATGCTGGAGATTTGCCCCATTGGTCAAGCAAACTGCTCTTCTTTTCAACTCAAATTCAGCTTTGGCAATTAGAGGTGGTTTTCTGAAACCTGACAACTTTGAACAGAAGGCAGCTTTCTTTCAGTATAAACTGAATTGGATCGACCTGCCTGATTTCAGAATAAAAGACAATTTATATGACTATAGCTAAAATAATTGTTGATACACTTCATAAATAAGGTTTCCTATTATTTTACAACGGAAAATATATAAAATTGTGGTAAACAACAGTAAATCTTCGTTTTTATTTCACAATACTTTTATATAATATTGTTCATGATTTTCAGTCATATATATTGTATTGGTATAATGCAACAAAATCTTTTTTAACTTTTTTTTCGAAGGAAAAAAAACATAAAAGACTAAAAGAAGATTCTATTTAAACGAAAAAGGTAAGAAATTTTCAAGCTAGTTTTTCTTCTCTCGTTTTGACATTTATTATCCTTTAGAAAAAGGCTAGTGCAACAAGGAAATTGATAAAACATATGCCCATAACTCTAATGGGAATAAGAGGGAGGGGTTCGGATGTTTAATTTTTGATTATTTGTAAATTTTGGTTATGTCCCTCCCATTTGATGAAAAAAAAATTCTTATTGTTGTAGATTCGATGCGATTCCTCAAAGTTCTGGTACAGTGGTCTTTGTTACTTGCAAGGACTTGCTCTTAACATGTTTTTCCAAGTTTTGCGTACTATTTTAGACCCACTGAATACCATATGCTAGCTAGCAGCGATTATTTGGCATGGTAAGACCAATGTTTCGATGTGCTCATTTACTTTCACGTTCAACTATTCAGCATGAGGTACAAGTTCACAAAATATTAGGTGGAGTAGAATTTGATGCATCAGGATAAGGTTACTTAAAAAAACTTTTTTCTTAGGAACATACTTAGTATTACTTAGGCACTTGATTGGAAGGATTACTTAAGCACTTGATTGAAACATCGTATATAACCCCATAAGTTGTATGGAAAAACGCCTCAACGCCTCGCTCTTTACGCTAAAGTTTGACTCTTTCTCACAACTTAAAAAATAAAACTTTAAAACACAACTTTAAAACAATAAAAACTCTAGCGTAAAGAGCCAGTCGTTGAGGATGGGACAGCCCCTTTCATATACGGAATAAGTTCTGTTCGTCTTAAGTTTTAATGTCACTCCTTAGTTTCAGTTTAAAAAATGTTTTTTTTTTTATTTAATTAATCAAAAAAGCTTTTTGCACAATAGAAGTTTTTCAAACAAAAGGTAAGAACTCCATTAAACCAAAAATGGACAAAAATAGAATCAAATAATCTACCAAGCATACAACTACCACAAATCAGCATCAATAAAAATTAAACACAATACCAACAGAAATTAAAATAAGTCAAACTCAAAATGAGCAGAAATTAATCTGATTAGGGTTCTAAACCCTATGTTTTCTAAAAGCCAGAATATAGTTTATACTTTACTGATAAAAATTCAAATGAATTTGATGAAAATAAATGTTCTTTGTCAGTTTAATATAAATAATGCTTATATTTATTTCTTAGAATCTCAATTATTTTTTTATTTCTTGAATTTATAAAAGTGAAAACATAAAAAAAAAAAAAATTCAGTAAAGTACAAATTATATTCTGGCTTTTAGAAAGCATAGGGTTTAGAACCCTACTCAGATAATTTCTGCTCGTTTTGAGTTTGACTTATTTTAATTTCTGACGTGTGTGTAAGGGGAGAGGGTAAGCGCCCTCGGATCACTTTGACTCTTAAAAAGGGCACTAGAGGGTCTGATTACCTATTTAATGAGCCCCCTTTGAAGTTTGTTGGACTAAACTTTCTATAAAACCCTATATTTCCCCAGTGGAAAACTTACAATCCTTTGCCTGAGGGCTGGGAGATTTGTTATCCTCAAAGACATAATTTCCAGACCTTTCTGATAGGCTTAACAAAATGCTATATCAAAATTTTGATTGGAAGTGTTAGAGGAAATGACAGGCGTGGAGGGAGATATTTGCCCTCTGATCACTTTCGACTAATAAAAAAGGTACTAGTCCTCTCAATTTCCAATCAAATGAGCCCTTTTTGAAGCTTCTACGACAAAAATTTCTATAAAAATGTTAAATGCCCCAAGGGCATAACATACGACCCTTGTCCTGAGGGCTATGGAGGAAGGGTTGTTATCCTCAAAGACATAATTTCCAGACCTTTCAACTGCGTTGAACACAATGACCGTATCAAAATATTGTTCAGAAATGTTTGGGGAAATGGTGGGCGGGGGGGGATTCTTCCTCTGATTACTTTCGACTGTTAAAAAGGGCTATAGCCCTCTCAATTCCCAATTGAAATAACCCTTTTTGAAGTTTTTACGACAACACTTTCGATAAAACATTATATGCCCCCAGGGCATAACTTACAACCTTAGGCCTAAGGGCTGTGGGTGGTTGTCATACTCAAACACATAATTTCCGGTCCCTTCAACTACGTTCAACAAAATGGCTATAGCAAAATGTTGATCGTAAGTGTGTGGGGAAATGATGGGTATGGAGGGGGGAATTCGCTTTTCCATCGCTTTTGACTATTAATAAGGGCACTAGCCCTCTCAGTTCCCAATGATAAAAACCTTATATACCCCAGGGCATAACTTACAACCCTTGACCTGAGGGTTATGGAGGGTTGTCATCCTCAAAAACCTAATTTTCAGAGCTTGAAAATACCTTAAATAAAATGGCCATCTCAAAATTTTGATTAAATGTATTTGGGGAAATGATGGGTGTGAGAGGGGGGGGGTTAGTTGCCCTTCAATAATTTCTGACTATTAAAAAGGGTGCTAGCCCTTTCAATTTCCAATTGAATGAACCCTTTTTGAAGTTTCTACAAAAACCCTTTCTATAAAAACCATACCTCCCCAAGGGCATAATTTACAACCCTTAGCCTGAGGACCGTGGGGGGATTCTAATCTTCAAAGACCTAATTTCCCAAACTTTCAACTACGTTGAAAAAAATGGCTGCATCAAAGTTTTATTGGATCTCTTTGGGGAAATGGTGGGCGTGAGAGGGGGGTTAGTTTCCATCCAATCACTTTCGACTATTTAAAAGGGCACAAACCCTTTCAATTTCCAATCAAATGACCCCTTTTTCAAGCTTCTACGACAAAGCTCTCAGTAAAATCCTTATATGCCCCCAGAGCATAACTTAAAACTTCAACCATGAGGACTCTGGGGGAAGTGTTATACTCAAGACCTAATTTCCAGAACTTTAAATACGTTTAACAAAATGAATATCTGAAAATTTTGATTCGATTTGTTTGGGGAAATGGTGGGCGTTAGAGTGGGGTTAGTTACCCTCCCATCGCTTTTGAATATTAAAAAGGGCACTATCCCTTTCATTTCCAATCAAATGACTCCTTTTTGAAGTTTCTACGACAAAACCTTCTTTAAAAACCATATATGCCCCTCTCAAATTCCACTAGTCCTAGTCCAGGCACTAGTCCTCTCAAATTCCAATTGAATGGGCCCTTTTCGAAGTTTCTACGACAACGCTATCTATAAAAACCTTATATGCCCCCAGGGCATCGCTTACAATCTTTGCCCTGGGGGCTCTCGGGGGTTTGTCATCCTCAGATACATAATTTCCAGAAACTTAAACTACGTTGAACAAAATGGCCATCTCAGAACTTTGATTGAATGTGTTTAAGGAAATGGTGGGCGTGAAAGGGGGGTTTGTTGCTCTGCATTCATTTTCGACTATTAAAAAGGGTACTATCCCTTTCATTTCCAATCAAACGAGTCGTGTTTGAATTTTCTAAGACAAAACCTTCTTTAAAAACCAAATATGCCCCCAGGGCACAACTTACAACCCTTGCCCCGAGTATTGTGGGAGGGGGGAGGGTTGTCATCCTAAAAGACCTAATTTCCAGAACTCTAACTACGTTGAACAAAATGAATATCTAAAAAAAATTTTTGATGTGTTGGGCAAATGGTGGGCGTAAGAAGGGGTTTAGTTGTTCTTCAATCACTTTTGACTATTAAAAAGGGCACTAGCCCTTTGGATTTCCAACCTAATGAGCCTTTTTTGAAGTTTCTATGACAACGCCTTCTATAAAAACCTTATATGCCCCAAGGGCATATCTTACAACCCTTGCCCTGAGGGCTGTGGAGGGGGGACTGTCATCCTTAAGGACCGAATTTACAGAACTTTCAACTACATTGAAAAAAAATAGCTGTCTCAAAATTTTGATTGTATTTGTTTGGGGAATTGGTGGGCATGAGAGGGGGGTTAGTTGCCCTCCAATTACTTTCTACTATTAAAAAGGGCACTATTCCTTTCAATTTCCAATCAAATGAGCACTTTTTGCAGTTCCTACAACAACGCTTTTTATAGAAACTTTAAATGCCCCCAGGGCATAACTTACAACCTTTGCCCTGAGTGCTTTGGTGGGGGGTTATCATCCTTAAAGACCAAATTTCCAAAACTTTCAACTATGTTGAACAAAATGGCTTTCTAAAAATTTTGATTGGATGTGTTTGGGGAAAAGGTGGGTGTGAGAGGGGGGATAGTTGCCCTCCAATCACTTTCGACTATTAAAAAGAGCACTAGCCCTTTGAATTTCCAATCGAATGAGCCCTTTTTGACGTTTCTACGACAAAGCTTTCAATAAAAAACCCACAGGGCATAATGTATAACCCTTGCCCTGAAGACTATGGGGGGAGTGTCCTGCTCAAAAATATAATTTCCAGAACTTTCAACTACATTGAACAAAATGGTTGCCTCAAAATTTTTATCTGATGTGCTTGGGGAAATGGTGGGCGTGGAAGGGGTGTTAGTTGCCTTCCAATCACTTTCGACTATTAAAAAGGGCACTAGCCATTTCAATTACTATTCGAATGAGCCCTTTTTGAAGTTTCTACGTCAACGCTTTCTTTAAAAACCTCATATGCCCCCAGGGCATAACTTATAACCCTTGTCCTGAGGGCTGTGGGGGCGGGGGTTGTCAACCTCAAATACCTCATTTTCAGAACTCTCAACTACATTGAACAAAATGGTTATCTCAAAATTTTGGTTCAATGTGTTTGGGGCAATGGTGGGCGTGAGAGGGGGGTTAGTTGCCCTCCAATCACTTTTGACTTCTAAAAAGGGCACTAGCCCTTTGAATTTCCAATCGATGAGTCATTTTTGAAGTATCTACGACGACGCTTTCTATAAAATTATTATATACCCCCAGGGCATAATTTACAACCCTTGCTCTGAGGGTTGGGGGGGAGTGTCCCCTCGAAAACATAATTTATATCTGAAAATCAACTACGCTGAACAAAATGACTATCTCAAAATTTTGATTGGATGTGTTTAGGGAAATGGTGGGCTTGGAAGGGGTGTTAGTTGTCTTCCAATCACTTTTGACTATTAAAAATGGCATAAGCCACTCCAATTTCCAATTGAATGAGCCCTTTTTGAAGTTTCTGCAACAACTCCTTCGAAACGGAGTGCCCTGCTCTAAAACAAAAAACAAAATTAAAAAATAAATAACACATTGTGATTGGATGTGTTGGGGAAAATGATGGGCGTGGAAGGGGTGTTAGTTGTCTTCCAATCTCTTTATAATATTAAAAATGGCATAAGCCACTCCAATTTCCAATTGAATGAGCCCTTTTTGAAGTTTCTGCAACAACTCCTTCGATACGAAGTGCCCTGGTCTAAAACCAAAAACAAAATTAAAAAATAAATAATACATTGTGCCAACATCGTTGTTTATTTAGGCAGCGCTATTGCGCTGCCTATGATAACTAAGACGAATGAATCTGATTTTATTTTCTTAACATCAATAGACTATAAAGGTCACGGACCGTTTTTAACATCCATCCCCTTTGGGAGCTAATAACTCGAAAGTTACTTTGCTGGCCTTTATTCTCTTTAATACTGTACACTAAAAATCGCTTCTGTAATTATTATAACAGGTTAAGTTAGCACACCAAAAGGTTCCACCGTCTCCCCACCCGAAAACCGAAAAATCTGCTAATGGTACTCCTCGGGCGTGATACCGTGAGATGTGGCTTGCCTATTTTTATTTCGTTTCTTTAGAGGAGTCTTCCTTGGTAGTGTCCATATGTCCGCCAGTTTTTCTCCCATCCTAGGAACTCTACCTGCCGGATTGGGACCAGCTAAAGTGGGCAACATTACCCCCTCAAAGAATAGCGAATATTCACCCACAGTTCACCAGCTATTAGCGGTATACATGATCCAGCACACCAGCTATTAGCGGTATACATGAGTAGCACATGATCCTTTGAGCCCGTACTAGTAAGAAATCTCCCACCCCCTCCTCCCTCCTTTATTTGCTCCTCAAAAGTTCTTGAGTTGCACCTCGGTTGGGCAATTTATATGTCCAAGGAGACTGACTCTCCCCAAGCATGATTTTGGCAGCCATGACTACCTTCAGGGCACCGAATACGCTACTCTGCTTGATAATCCAACACCAGGCAGGAAGTTTAGTGACTGGCCGATGACTGAAATTAGAAGTTTTTGTGCTATTAGTGCCTACTATTTTTATACCACGACAAGATTTTCTTCCTAACCCCAAATGCAGCATGAACAATATTAACTAAATGAAACGTATAAACATTTTTATTTATTTTTTATCTGATACATTAGTAAAGCCTAACAGGGATATAACTAATCGAACATAACTATATTTTTTTTCTAGATAACCACAGGAAACGGAATACTATCGCAGTTTGTAAATTTAGAGGTTGTGGCGCCAAAAGCAACCATTGTTGAAGGATCTGACTACCATGTTGATGTTGGAAGTTCAATTATACTTACTTGCATTATCGACAAAGTAAGTTTAACATTTAATTAAGTTTACTCCTAAGACTCAATTATGTTTCGTCACCTCTCATTTTTCTTTAACGGCACTAGTCTGCCAATTTAACTAAACTTGACTTTTTAGAAAGGCCCATATAATGTACGAGTACCATACTTTTTTATCTTCACTTCTGGTCCCCTCTTGGTCCCCTTGTCTTCGTGTCTGTAACTAGAGACCCATTAGAGAAACAATGTTTATTACCTTGTTTCAGTGTCATATGTGCTACCAATAATAATGGAAGCTATCATTATGAATGTTTACCATACAATACAATACACATACAATACATAAGATACCATACAATATTTATGACACGGTATTCCACCTTTAGACCACAAGTGGTCAAGCCTATTAGGCACTGTTGTCTCTTAAAAATAAATACAAACATTAAATTAGATTTCATAATAATCCTTTACGATTTTAAGGCCAACTTACAATGTCAGAATGTTACGCAAGCTTAAAAAAACTGATCCGTTGGCTGTATATGGCTCTATAGGGCTGTATATGAAGAAAGAAGGTTATTTGGTATTTTTGGTAATTCTAATAAATGATTTTTGGCTTTATAGGGCTGTGTCTGAAGAAAAGAGCCAATTTGGTATTTATGGCATTTCTAATAAGTAATTTTTTCTTTAAATGCAGTAGGTAATCCTTTTTTTTAACACCTTTTACAAAGGATGTAGAGATTTAAGTGCATTGAAGGCTTGGCAGCTAACTTGTTCTGTTAAAATAAAATTTACAGCAAACGCCTGCAACGTAGGTATGAATCAACTTTCGCGGTGTCCTTTATTCTATCAGAAATATGAGCAAAAATAAACTTGACAAAGGAATTATTAATTGAGGAATGCACTAGAAATATATTCTGCCATTTTATTTCAGTGTTGACAGTACCGACTTGTGCACAAAGTAACCACACATAAATATCATTTCTAAATATTCCAGAACAAAAATTCTTGTTCTAATATGCAAAATGTTATATATCTTACCTAAAAATTAGTGTTTTTACTGCTATTTAGTATTCAATTGAGAAACCCTGGATGTGGAAGTGTTTACTGGTTAAACCAAAAAAGGCCAGATCGAGCTTTTCGTAAAAGGAAGGTGAATAGAAAGACGCGGTTAAAATGGAGGGTAAAATGGAGCGGTTTTGAATCTATTCCCCAAGAGGAAAACCCTGTGTCTGGTCATTCCATGCCTTGGTCTGTAAAAGTCATGTGAAGTGGAACAAAATTGTTCATCCAAACAATATAAGCAATAGATTCAAAACTCAATTAAGTTTGATAAATCCAAACTAAACAATGGAACATTGGCACTTTCATTCGGAAAGTTTCACTAGCATGACCGGCAGAAAGTTAATAAAAAAAACTCTCAAATATTTACAGGAGATTAAGTAAACATGTATTATAAAAGTATACTTTAATGATATTGATCGAGAATAATATTTAATATAGAAATAAAAATATCATGGAAAAGAATTTTGTAGCTATTTGTCTGTAATTTTCTGAACATTTTAGTTCCTCGGGTGCCTTTTATAAAAAAAATTATTTAGATTTTGTGTTGATCATTATTTACTATGGAAGTAAGTTTATTATGTTGTTAGGCTAACTACAAATGGCTGTGTTTGTATAACTAATAAACATGAAGAGAAACATTAACATATTCTTTTTTTTCTTTTCATATTTGGGTCCAACTACCCCTTTTCTGATTATGATTTAGTCCTCATATTGTTTACAGATGGGCAGGTTGGATAAAGAATACATGTTGTAACTAATGTGTTCATCCAAATGATGAATCTGAGTAGTATTGTGTCAATCGGTTTAACAACAGCCCTATCTCGGTGACATAACAAGAGCCCTGTCCGGTCATACAAGCAGTGCCCTGTTCCAAGCGATGCCCTGTCCCACCATACGACAAGACACATACCCCACCATACAAGCGGCCTATGATTCACCATACAACTACAAACATAACCACCCATATAACAAAACACATCACCATCCATATATCAACACACCATCCCATACAACAACAGACATAACCACCCATGTAAGAAGTCACATATCCCACCATACGATAAGACATATACCCCACCATACAAGCGGCCTATGATTCACCATACAACTACAAACATAACCACCCATATAACAAGACACATCACCATCCATATATCAACACACCATCCCATACAACAACAGACATAACCACCCATACAGCAACACACAACCCCATCCATACAATAACATCCATACATCAATACATAACACCATCAATACAATATCATCCATACACCCATACAATGACATCCATACATCAATACACAACATTATTAATACAGTAACATCGATATATCCAAACAAATAAAAATTTATATAAGAAGCATCAAATAAACATACGTACAATTAACAATAAGCAACACCAACCCTACAATAACATCCACACATCAATATACAATACCATCACTACAATAACATCCATACATCAATATACATAATCCAATGAAATTATTTTTTAGCTTCTAAGCAGTTTTCCCATTGATTTTATGGAATTTGTGTTTGATGTAGGAATTGAGTGTGAGACCCATGATTTCATAGGGTAAAAAAACGACACGTTACTCGACTGCGCCAACAAGCCGTGGAAAATATTATGATTTTAGAAATACATTCAATGTAATGTTTCCGGGACCTTGGTCATCTGATGTTAAGCGTCACAATATCGTAACAAGATATTTGAAAATTCGATTCATCAATTGGATTTTGGGTAGATGTTTACCGTGATATTTTTCGGGGCATCATTTATGGCTTCCTCCTGAGAAAATGCATACCATGATGATTTGAGATGCATACTGGACAGACAATTTCTTCTGATGCTTGGTTCTCAAGTCACCATCCCATCCCTCCTCCCCCTTCCCTCCCCCTATCCTACAGGCCCGCCACCTTATTTTTGAAAGTTTTTTTTATCTTTTTTCTATCTTCAAATAACATATACCCCTCTCCCCAACTTCTTAACCCCTCCCCCATTTTTTCCATACTTTTTTTAAGTTTATTTTTTTTAGCTTTTATTTTTCATTTTTTATATTTTTTTACATAGAATTTTTTTCAACTTTTTAAAAAAATTTTGAAATATACTTAAAACAATAAAAAATCATATTTAATATTTTCGAAATAGAAAATGAGAATGATACAGATATGTCAGTCGTAACTTTTACTATTAGATAAGAAGTGTTAGTAGTAGAAATTTTCTTTTTTTATTGGGCTGAATTTTTTTGGACAGAAATTTTTTCAACTTTTTTTTATTATTTTTTTTATTTATGCGGCTCTATCAATGGTACTCTATGGTTGCTCATCGACACTACGCAGCTGTCCCAGTGGTACTCTATGGCTGGTTATCGAGACTGCCTAGTATATCGTATGTTTTCGGTCAGTATTTTTGTACATTAGAAACGTAAACGCATGCATCATATTAAAAAAAAGTGAAAATTAAATATTCGAAGAAAGTGTTTGCACATGATAAAGTCATCGTTGTATTGAATGCTGACAAGAAGAAATATTTGAACTATGAAACAAGCAATAGTGGGGATCTTATTGGAAATGTATGCGTGCATTGTCATGACAGTAAGAGATTAAATCTATTTGGAGCATTGAAACAATTCAATAACGCTCATATTGGATATTCAAGAGTCAAATTTCAAGAGACGATAGTGCTGAAAGATAATACGAGCCGAAAAAACAAAAGTTGATGACGAGGGCCAACTTCCTGCTCATTGTGTGGATAACACGTTACCTTTTGATAAATCAAATCAACATCTTTGTGGTATTAGCATTCAAAAGAATGTTAAAGAAAAATGAGCCCACTCCAGCATCAATGTCATAAATTATATCATGTCTGTATGTCGGAACTGTAACCTGTGTAAAAATAATGAGATAATAGACAGTATAATCCAGAGCAAATTAAAAGGGCATGGACAGCTAACATTGCCATGATAATTCAAGACAATTCAATGAAAAGCAAAGTATCACTGAACGTTAATAATATTACTGGTATTTTACCATTAGATGTCCTTTTTAAACAGAATATTGCCAATGATGGAAAAGTAAAAATGAAATATTCAAGAAAGTATGTGCACATAATAGAGTTATCGTAGCATTAAATGCTGACAAAGATAAATATTTGAACTATGGAAAAAGTACTTATGATGACACCATTGGAAATGTGTGTGTGCATTGTCATGTTAGTGAGAAATTAAACATCTTTGGATCGCCGAAAAAATTCATCATTACTGATGGTGGATATAATAGAATAAAATTCCCAGAGATGATACTGTTTAAAGATAATTCATGCCTAAAAGTAATAGTTAACAACGAGAGTAAACTTCTTGCTCATAGCGCGGGTAGCACGTTACCTCTTGATAAATCATATCGCCATCGTTTGGGTAGTAGTATTCGACGGAACGTGAAAAGAAAACAGACATACACCTGCACTAATTTGATTAATTATATCTTGTCTACATGCCAAAATTGTTATCTAAGTAAAAATAATGTGAAAATAGACAGTAAAATCACAGGTAAAATAAAAAGGGCATTGGCAGACAATATCATCAATGAATATAAAGATTAATTGACTGAAAACGAAGCGCAAGTGAACGTTATTACTACCATTGATCATATAGTCAATGAACCCAATAATACCATAGACAAAACGCGTATTGAACCTGTAGCTGATACCCCAGTAAAAATTATGTATGACTCAAAATAGATTAATAATTAATTTACTGGTTACGAACAAAGAAAAGACAATAGCTACAGTATCAAGAAAGAACATGATGAACTATTTTATGGAACAGATTTAAAATGTTCAAAGTTGTTCAATGATATTAATAATGTATAATAATGTATATAACATAATTTTTGTATTAATATTCAACATATCGTTATTTTATTAAAATATTTTGTGTATTACTTTGTCATGTGATCATTATTTTTAGGATACGCTAGCATATCAACCGTTTAATATGTCTATTAAAAAGTCGAAAATGTTATAAAAAGATTTTTCAGAGACCTAAATTCTACTAGCATACCCATAGGTCTATTAATAGATAACTTAGTATCAAAAATAGTAAAAAAAAAGTATTTTGGCATAGAACAAACTCAACTACACAGGTATTTTTTTTTTACCGTCAAGAAGATTTTACAATATTTCACAGAATCAAGATTCTATTCAAAAATCTCAGACTCTATGCTTACTAAACTCTTCTACTGCTGTCAATGTGCTTGGAAAAATCTTGATACGTGCTTCTGATTGATTGTCAAATCACTCGTACAATTGTTGTCTCCACCCTTGGGAATTTTGTTAAAGTGTTTAAACAAATCGCTGTAATATCAATAGTTCTCGAGTGTCTTTGAGTTCACGATCTTTAGGATCAAGTAAACAAAACTGAAATATGATTGATACGAAATTTATTGGACTAAAATATTTATCTTGTGGCATTATTTTTGAATCTGCGTTTATGCTACTAGATGAATATCGTAGAGAAATTGACTGTTACCATTGGGACATGAAATACAATATGTATGAACACGATAGAAGATTATGGGGACCTATATTACATAGCATGAACCAAAATGGGTTTTACGAACAAGTGATTAAGCCATATAATGAAAGTGGTATAGAACTGAAGGTTGTTCAGAAAAAAAGTGAAGAAAATATGTAACTTTTTGGGGTTTAAATATTATTCGTAAAAGGTAATTTACCTATGGACAAGATTCTAATTGAGAAGTGTGAACCTAGTATTCAACTTTTGAATTTAGAATAATTTTACTACCCTAGATTTGAAGGCACACATCATTGCCCTGAAAATGATGTGAGAAATAATATGTAAATATATACATTTTTCTAAATATTATTTCTTTGTTGAAGGAATTTTTAAGCAATAAAAATGTTTTAGCTTACTTTTCTTTTCTTTTTATGACTTATACGACATGTGTCTAGGGGCTCATTGACCCAAGTGATAGTTCTAGCAAATAAACGCTATACAAAAGACACTTTGGAGGATATTCAGGTGATATACAGTAATAGGGGTATTCATGTGATAGTGCAGCATTAAGTGTATTCAAGTAATAGTTCTAGAAAATAAACGCTATATAAAAGACAGTTTTGTAGGGTATTCAAGTTTTAGTACAACATTATGGGTGTTCGATTGATAGTGTAGCGATAAAAGAATTTATATTGTGGTAATGGGAAGATTCGCTACTGTGGTGATAGAAATTTCTCCTATAGCGCCACTTATAGCGCTGGAGATTGTGTCAACTAGGCTGGCGCCGCTCTCAATTAATGAGAGAAAATTGAATATGTAGACATAAAAATGTGGCTTCCCCCGTCTTGAGCTATCTGGAGATCAGATTCCTTTGTGAGCATTTACCTTGGAGACTGGCGAACTAATTACCTATTATTGGACTAGACTCAGACATACAAGAGAAACAAACACATATAAAAAGACAATATATTTATTAAACTTACATGCTTAGTTGTACAGCAACGGTTCACTTCAGTGACAATAATGGTGACCGAGATTATTTGCGGTACTAATCGTTTCAGGTCTGACTTCATATTAAAATTAAAAAACGCATTTACCCCACTCCCAAACGCAGTTCTTTCGTCCTGCGCTCTAGGGACTGCCTGCCATTGGCTCACGTGCCTCAAGGACGGGAATCCTCGTCCAATAATATCTTAAAGATATTTCAGATGATTCTGGAGTTCACACAGTTTTTTGCCTTTTAAACTTCCTTATAAATGTTATGCAGTGCATTTTTTTTTTGATAAAATTATATTATCGAAATTCGAACGACTAGCGCCGTTGTCTGACAGAAGCTAGAAATGCAATTTCTCTTTTTGCTGATTAAGGACTTTTCATTTTTGCGACTAGATTTAGCTTAATTATCTTTAGAAAGGAACTTTATTTTGGTATTTCAAATACCTCACATCTTACTCATGGTACATATCACCCTTCCCATGAAATAATGACGCCCCGTCATTAGTTACTGCCCCTTAAGAGTTTTAAAATTTTTCAATTGTTTTTCTTAATTTATTCTACATCCCTATCTAAAATTCATCTACCGGACTAAGATTATTTTTGGTTCTAGGTTAGCTACTATAATAAAGACTTTTTTTTTTCTATATCTAACGATGATTAATTTAACTTTCCACTAAGGTTGGGACTATTCTACTTTTACATTAGTTCTCTTTTTTTTTGATTTTGCTGTCTATATGACGTACTACATACTATCTACACAACGTTAAATGAATAACATAATAATATTACACCTAATTCTACTCATGGTACATACATAAATGATTTATAACATACATATATTATAACATACATACATTTATAACATACATACATATATTTATAACATAACATATATTTGGTTCAACATATTCACTGATGACATTAAAACACTTTCACTATTGAGATTTTTTCATTGTCAAAGCTGTTAGGAAGTAACACATGTAACTTCACATCTATTCATCACCTTTCGTGTCCTTAGTGTACTACACCCTTCTGTTGTAAATTACTGTCCTTCACTCCTTTTGTCCTGGCAAAAATTTCGAAGCACTTACGTTATGGTTTCTTCATGGAACAGTTCGAGTCTAGTTGTCTTTACACGGTAAGTTTCCCCTAATGGTCAACTGAGAAATGACTGTTAAATATAGTTCTAATAGTTAACTGAGAAATGATTCTTCTCACTACAGGTGTTGGTTTTTTTCTTCTCAGCATATCATTTTTTTAGGATTTTTGGGGCACATAGAGAATGTATTCTCGCGTAAAATTGTTCATTTGTGCCTTTTGAAACGGGTTGTCGTCATATTATGGGGACTCTCTTAATATATTGTCTTTAAATTCAACTTCAAACATCTTTAAATATCATTTGACTTCAAATATCGTTTATCTTGTACTGCTCGATGGGGTTCTCAGAATTAAACTTCAAATTGTCTTTAACTTCAGTTTCAAATATCTTCAAATGTCTTTAAGTATCTTTCAACTTCGAATATCGTTAAATATCGTTTATCTTGTACTTCTCGATGGTGTTCTCAGAGTTAAAGTTCAAATTGTCTTTAATTTCTGCTTCAAATATCCTCAAATGTCTTTAAGTGTCATTTAACTTCAAATATCGTTTATCATGTGCTGATCGATGGAGTTCTCGGAATTAAACTTCAAATTGTCTTTAATTTAGTCTTCAAATATCTTCAAATTTCTTTAAGTGTCGTTTAACTTTAAATATCGTTTTATATCGTTTAGCTTCAAATATCATCACTATACTGTCAAATTATTATGGGGTCCATATTGAGTATCAACAGCGATATCTACGTATTTATATCTTGTACTGGCCGATGGGTTTCTCAGCGTTCATGTGATTATATAGTTCGTTAAAGCACTTTATACTGAGGTTCAAATGTAGTGTTACCTGATACATAATATGGTTCATAGTCGAAGAAACGACGATCGAAGGTAACTGTTGTTTTCGCAGACGAAGCTGGGATGAAGTTGCCTGGAGTTATGGTGAGTACTCTTCGCTGGTTGAGATATGATGAAAATAGATGCTACTGGGTCGTATCTGTACTGGGCAGCTTATTGTAATACTCAATGGCCAAAGTGTCCATTTACTTTCCTGCAATAAAAACAACGCGGCAGAATCACATGTTCTTTGAAGTAAGTACACATACAATAATTCACGAATTAATTGGGTTATAATTTCTTAGCTATGAGACAGAATTAAATAAAAACATTAATATTAGCACTCACAATGAAAATCTAAAACAGAAATTTCTTCAAATTTGTTTTGATAACGAAAATATTGATATTATATAAACATAATTTACCCTTCGTTATTAAGTTTGAGGTGTACTTTTACAATATTTTTCATGCCTGCATTGTTCACTCACGTCCGTGCTGTTTAAGAAACGCATGTTGCAGCGTCATAACCACACGGTTTTACGCAAACGATACTACAATGAGGGAATAAGACATAACAAGGGCTAGTGGAGACCTCTATACCCACTAGTTTTCTGATGTCTTCCCTATTTCTTGGCTTAGACGTTCTCTTGTGGTTGTCGGGTTTAACGGCTGGAATGCAGAGGTTCTTAGTCTCAGGATTTTTCCGTAATTGCAAGTCCACATTGGTGCCTCATATTCACCTTTCGATAAGGTCATTAGATGCAGGATTCCAAGTTTGCCTGCGTAGATTCCAGTTAATGCTTGGCAAAGAATATAAGCATAATGAAGAACTGACATCAATATCTTTTTTAGAAGGCTATTGTTTGAGCAATTCCTTTAGCACTAAATAAATAAATATTATATTAAAGTCTTATTAGAATCCGTTAAGCAAGAAACACCTTCACATTAATAGGTAATTCCTGTTGGGTTATACTTAGTCACCATTGGACATACACAGGGTTTCAATCCATATATCTTAACTGATTAAATGGTTTTTAAATTTGTACATATTATTATTGAGATATAATTCCACATCCGCCGTGAAATTCTACATATAAACGTACCAATAGGTTGTTTGGTTATAGTTACCAATTGTTGGCTATTAGTACATATATTAATCGAGTAAGAAACACATTAATGAGCAATGTGTAGGCCTAAAATAATTATAATCTGCACTAAGATAAAATATTTCGTATAATTAGGCGCTTCTGTACTGATAATATCTTGTTTTGGATACTATCCATCTTAGTTAGGGCACGGGTCGAATTTTTTTCATGGAAAATCCGAGAGAGACCTGAGTCAGTATAGGTAAGATATAATCGTGACTGACTTGCGAAAATATGTCACAAAAATTAGAGCACAAGATATGTCATAGATAAACCAATGAGATTAACGCACATTTTTGTTACGAAACTATAGAACGGTAATTTCTCTGTTACTGTATGTATTAAAGATATAAACTAATGAAATAAAATTTTTCGTCAAGGAGCTAAATACGTAAGCGCGTTTGTTTCTCTTTGAAAGTAATGTTTAACACAGCTGTAGGACAGCAAACGTCATAGATATAATGTATTGAAATTAAAAAGCTTTTCTTTTTTTTTTCGCCTCGGAGCTATAAGAAAGTAAATTCTCTGTTTCTCTTTCAAAGCATTCTGATTCAAAAAACGAAAACTTAACTAGCTCACAGAAGTTTCTATTCAATCTTTAAGTATTGTTTTGACTGGCCCTGATTGGCATAAAAATAATTATTTCTTACACTTGAAGGACTGAAAAATATCCCTTCCTGCGGTCGTTTAAAAAAAAATTACAAAAAACAATCATGGGCCTTGAGTTCCTCCCCAGGCTTCCCACAAGACGTGGTCCAACGCCAGTTGTCGTTTTCAGTAGACCACTAGCGTCCTACCTTTGGTTATTTTCTGTGATCGTCAACTTTTTGAAATTACTCGTATTATTTTATTTTATTTATTTTTTTTTCATTAATATTGACTTGGTTAACTTTACTTGCACACTTTTGAATTTATTATGGTGTTAAATTCATATCTTTGAAATTTGTCTTTACATTAATTATGGATATTTCCATCTGTCAGGTTTTTTAACAGTTCTACCTGACTGTGTCGTTATTTTCTCCTCTGTTTCTTGCGGTTTTTTCTTTTTCGGTTTGTATAGTGAAATAGGGTCAAACTTTTTGTATTGTTTTTTAAAAAATTATTGCCCTTTTAATATCGTTTGTTTCCTTTGTGCGGCTGCTGAGGTCGGCCTTGATTTCCCTCTTTCTTTAGCTACTATTTGGTCTGATTCACCATCAGACTCTTCTGAGCTGGTTTCTGACGAATCCGGATTAAAACTTTTAGAGGTGGCACTCTTTGAGGTGTCACATGCTCTTCCTTCGTAAATTTCTACTCTTCTGGAAGTAGAATGTTTATTCTATAAGTCCTCGCCATGAGTTCTCAACTCGGGGGATTTGAAAGATTCTTGAGAGCTTTGGGAGGAATCAATAGTTTTTGCGGGGTTCCTCCATTGTTTGAAGGCCATGTCTTCAGGGGGATGGGGCATTCTTTGCACAAAGGTTTCCCTCCATGAAGTCCACTTTTTAGGTTTGACTTTGGACACAGTTATACCATGATGTTGACCTTGCTGGTCATCCTTGGGAGTTTTATTCTCGGGCAATGTACTTTGACTCTTTTTTATGGGGAAATTAATTAAGTCAATAGCTTCTCGCAAGTTTGTTTTAATTAACTCTTTGAGAGGAGTTTGCTTTACAGTAATACCGGGGGTTTCTACAGCTCTGTTTAATTCTTCCTGTAATGACAGGGGCCTTTCTATTGGTGTTGTAGGGGAAACCATATCGTCTGGAAATCTTTTGGGGGGACATGGGGTCGAGATTCTATAGGGTAATAATTGGGTTTTTGGAGATATTGTATAATCTAAATCTCCTGCGTTTGCCGATGAATAACTTTTTGGGCTTTTTGGCGTTCTTATTCTTACTGGTGTTAGGGATTTTTTTTCTGGAACAACTAGATTTTCAATAGATAAAAAATCTTCATAGTTTTGTTCATCACTTTCATTTTCAAAATAATCTTGTTTAAAATTGAAAGGTTTTAGCTCTGCCAATCTTGACCTAGGGGGCTCATTTTCCGAATCTGATGAATCAGTCGAAGAGGGATGGGATACCCATCTCTCTGGAAATTTGGCTGTTTTTATTCGGCTAACATGCGCCTTGTAAGTTTTTCCACTATCGGGGTTCTCCATTTTAAAGGTATATTCATTATCGTACTTTTTGACTATTCTGTAAGGTCCAGAATATTTGTTTGAAAGTTTTTTTTCCTTCCGTTTTCGCCTAGATACTTAGGTACACTAAGTCTCCTATTTTGAAATCTATAGTCCCCTTAACTTTGGGTCTGTTTTTTAGCTCTTGGTTTATTGTGCATGTTTACAGTTCTTGACTAACTCTTTTGTATGTTTTCCTCATCCTCTTTATGAATTATTGTTTATAATATTCTGAGTCGTTATAATAAATCCGATATTAAAAAAAATAATAAAAAGGGATTAAAAAATATACACCAAAAATTAAAAAAAATTGATTGTCTCTGGTTGTTTCGGAATAAGCAGTGTTGATTACGTTGGTTAAATAAGGTAAGAATTTATCCCAGTCACTCCTATTGTCTTTTGTATAAACACTTAGAACGTTCGAAAATATTTTATGCCTGTTTTCTATTTTGCCATTAGCTTGTGGGTGGTACGGCGCTGTCACCATTTTCTCTATATTAAGGAAACTCATTAAATTTTTTGTTACTTTTGCAACAAAATTGCTCCCGTTGTCGCTCAGAATTTTGTTAGGAATGCCAAATTGTAAAAATAATTTTGCTAATGCCTTACTTGTGGCATAAGCACCTTGATTTTTTAATGCTTTTGCAAAAGTAAATCCGGAGAAATGATCTACGACCGAAAGAATACACGTATGGCCTCTTCTAGAAACAGGTAAGCCTCCATTTGTCCCGTACAGGTCAAATGAGATAATATCGAAGGGGTACTGTGCTACTGGGACCCTTCCCCGTGGGGGATTTGGATAAGCTGGGGGGATTTTTCTCAAATTACATGCTTCGCATGTACTTACAATTTCTTTAAGTTTTGTCAGTGCAGATTGTACGTAAAAGTATTGTTTTAAGTTATGGAACGTTTTCATAACTCCTAAATGTCCACCTGTGTCCGAATGAAAATATTGAAATGCAGGCCCTATCAAGTTTTGTAGTAATAAAGGTATTATCGAGGTTTGGTTTCTATTTGTCTCAGCAGTCACAATCCTACACAGTATTTCTTCAACAAGGTCGTAGTAAAAATTATCTATCTCTTGTCTAAGAGTTTTGAATTTATCATGTAACGCCTCATCATTCACTAAATAATCAATTAGTGCTACAGATATTTCGTCTTTTTTTTGCTTTCTTTTTATATTTTCCAAAGAAGAGGGACAATAGTTAATCTTATTTTGTTTTACTGCGTCTTTGACTTTGTTTTTCTTATATCCTTGTTTGCTTTTAGCATTGATAGCATTAATTTCATTTTCTTCAGTTTCCGACCGACCATTTTCTGGATATTTACTCAAAAAGTCACAAGCTTTGTTTTGTTTTCCCTTTAAATGTTCAAATTCATAATCTAGGTCTTGGATTTTCATAATCCATCTAGCTAGAATGCCCGTGGGGTTTTTAAATGTGCGCAGGTACTGCAAGCTTTAATTGTCTGATCGTAATATAAATTTTCTACCAATTAAATAATGCCTAAATTTGTCCAAGTGGTAGATAATAGATAACAATTCTAAGTTTGTGGCGGAATAACTACTTTCGCCTTTTGATAAAGTTTTACTTGAATAGCATATAAATTTTTCTATTTGTTTAGGTGTTCCCTGTAGAGGGTTAGGGTTTTCTACTGGTATTGTTTGCGAAAGAATTGCGCCTATGCCCTTTGAGCTAGCATCAGTGGTAACGATGAATTTTCTGTTTTCGAAATCAGGGAGTGATAAAATTGGTTCAGAAGTGAGCGCCTTTTTGAGTTTGTCTAGGGAAGTTTGAGCTTCCTGGGACCAGGTAACATTATGGGAGTTTCCTTTGGTTAATTCCGTGAGGGGTTTCGCAATGCGGGCATAATTGCGTACAAATTTTCTAAAGGAGCCAGTAAGTCCTAAAATTCCCCTTAATTCTTTCATAGTTCTGTGGAGCTTGAGGTTTTCAACACATTTTATTTTATCAGGGTCTGGGGATATCTTTCCCTGGGTTACTACTACTCCTAAAAATTTAATTTTGGATTGAAATAAATTTACTTTCTCCGGCCGGCATTTTAAATTTCCTTGCCTGAACTTCTCGAACACCTTAGCTAAAGTTGCCAAGTGTTGCTCAGTGTTTTCCCCCACGCATATAATATCATCAACAAAATGAATTATATTCCTTGATCCTCTCAACAGGTGCAATAGGGGTCTACATAACGTGCTTGAACTTGTTTTAAGCCCAAATGGTACCCTTAGGTATTCAGACGATCCATATTCGGATTCTGTAAATGTGGTTTTATGGATATCTTTTTCGGCTACTTTCACTTGGTGGTAGCCTTGGGTAAGGTCCAAAGAAGTCAAAATTTTGTTTTTGCTTGAAAGTGAGTCAAGAATATCGTCTATTCTTGATAGAGGAAATTTATCGCTAACGACTTGTTTGTTGAGAACCCTTTAATCTACAACAAGTCTAAGATCTCCATTCTTTTTTGGTACTAAGATTACTGGTGCACTATGCGGACTTATACTTGGGCGTATAATTTCGTTTCTTTCTAATTCCTGGATTTTATTTTTTAACCACTCTTTGTGCTTATATGGCACACGGTATGGCTGTTTTGCTACGGGATTACCAGTCGTTAAAATTTAATTCTGATAAAATTGAATAAGCCCGATATAATCTTAAGATTCAGAAAAAAAATCCATAAAATTACATAATAATTAGCATAATTTTTTCTTAAGTTCCATATCCGTAATATGATCCATTTTAAATTTGTTTAAAAATTGCGTTTTAGTCAAAGGATATTCGTTATTTGAAGTTTTAATACCGTTAACTAGGTTTCTTTTAGAATTTTCCCATGTATTTAAATCATTTTCCGTTAAAACCTCGATTTGGACTAAACAAGTCCCCTTTTTAATTGTAATTGTATCATTTTCATGGTTATTGGTTACCCAAAAAAAAACTTCCCCTTTGTCATAAGATATAATCTGTTCCTCGCATAACAGATTTTAGGGTATTTCAGACGGTGTCGCAAACCATATTTCTGATTTGCTAATTATTGGCTCGATCATTTGTGATATTTGGATTTTTTGCATCGTTTTGGGAGGGATTTTTGTTTTCCTTATCGCAAATCCGTAATATTTCTCTTCATTTTCATTGTTTATTAGATTCATGCTGGTGCTATGCTGCGCCATTGCGGTATCTTGTGGCGTCACGTTGGGTTTTACTATGTTTTTCCACAATTCCACTATTTTCTTAATTTCATTTGATCTTTACTGTCGCATATCTCCTATTTTCATTTTCGCAGATTCAATACTGTTATTATTTAATTTTACTTCATTTCTGCTATATCTCTCAGGATAATTGAACAAATTCTCAATTAAGCCATGTCTTTGCGAGACATGGGGTTCAAAATACTTCGACATTATACCACTAGAAATTTTGTTTACTGTTATGTTATCTTCGTAACCTATGTTACGATTTCTTAAGGTAGAAATTTTTTCCCCCACCTTAGCTGGGTATACAAGCTTCTCATTGGCTACGTCTAATAGTATTCTATTAGACCTTAGAAAATTTGCCCTATAATGGCTTCATATGGGAGATTGTCACATATAATAAAATTTGTCATGAAGGTTCTGTTGTCTCTTTTTACGTTTAGGCAAATTGACCCTTTTGCATTTAATTTATGGCCTGTAACACTTGTTAAATTGGGATTATTAGGGTTCTTTTGTCGCCTAATGTGCAGAGGCAACGTATTAAATAAGCAAGAGTTTATGATATTTACAGTAGCCCCACTGTCAACTAAGGCCGTAAAGTAAACGTTTTCTACACGAAAATCATTAAATATAGGTAACTTGTTAATAATATCACTACAAGAAGGCACTAGTATTTTTTTGGACCTATTAATTCCTGGCACCCTCTGGGTTCAACTTATGTTTCTGAGGGGCCGGAAGCGTTTCCCTGAGAATTTATTTCATTTGTCGGTGCCTGTAATAGATATTCAGACGTATTAGGTTCCGTAGGCATATTTAAATGATTTACGTCTGCCTGTCTTCGCCATGTATTATTATGGTAGCGTGGATGTCTCGTGTCAGTGCCGTTTGCTGGCGCTGTTTGCCAGTGCTGTTGGCTTGTAAGATTTTCATTTCTCATCGGCAAATTTTCATTATTTTTATATTGCATTCTCCTATTATATTGGCCTTGGCGAGTATTTGGGTTTTCAGACCGATAATTAATTTGCCTGCTGGGGGGAGGGTTATACACATTTGGTTGGTACGCATTATAAGGTACTGATTGGCGCAATCCCCCTTGGCTATAGTCTATTGCATGACCAGTGCTAAAATTTGTTCTTCTGAACAAATGGTTACCGTAATTTTGCGTATTACTGACATTATGTTTCTGGATGGTAGCGGTGATGGATTGGCACTTTAGTGTTATGTGGCCAACATAAGTGCAGTTAGAAAAACGTATCACCGTATGGTGAATTGGTAGAGCATTGATGGATGTATGCCTAGATTGTTTTTTCTGGATGTGTATGTTTGCTCATTTGGAATTCTCCCTTGAAAAGAAATTGGGGGATGCCTGATCGCCCTTGAAAATTAGGTTCGCGTTTGAGTCGCCTAGGCTGTTTATTTTTGCATTACTATGATTAGAAACCATTTTATCAACTTCGATTAGTCGCTCTACCTCTTGGACTGCAAGATCCAACGTCTGAATATTCTTGGATATTTCTAATCTATATAGTTTTGGGGGTAGCCCTTGAAAAAAGGTATTTAGTATGATTTTTTCGTACAGTTGCCCCGAACCACTTCAGTATTTTGCTTCTACGGAAATGCGTATATTATCAAGATATTCCCTTATATTCTGTGAAAAATCAAAGTTTACTACTCCATGTTTTAATTTATTTATTGAACTGGTTTCTATAAATCTCTCTTTGAATGCTTGTAACAAGTCATCAACCGTATTTATTGGCAAGTTGGCGTTATTTCCTATGGTATGCTCGACCTGTTTTAGAAAGGTTAAGGCCTGGCCTCTTAATCGTAGAAGCAGCATGTCTTTTAACGCTCCAACGTCTGTTTTTGTTAATTGTACAAATTGGGTCAATTGGATATTGAATTCGTCAATATCTGACTGACCATTGTATTCCGGGATAGATTTTGCAATCTCTATATTTTTTGCGACTAACTTTTGCACTATTAGTAATTCATTTAGATCGTCCATGTTTTTTTTTTGCGTTTATATCAACTTAAAATTTTACTTAACCTATTTTGGGGTAGGCTATTATCTCCTATGAGATATAAGGGGTTTCCTATCGTAGCCTAGTGGTTATAGGCCTAATCAATTTTCTTATATGTCTGTATCTTTCCAAAAATTAAATTTGAATTACAAAGTTTAAATAGCCTAACTAGTTCGCAGTTTTCCTCCAATATCTTACACACACCTTTTTTAGCGATAAAAGATTTTATATCGTGGTAATAGGAAGATTCGCTACTGTGGTGATAGAGATTTCTCCTATAGCGCCACTTATAGCGCTGGAGATTGTGTCAACTAGGCTGGCGCCGCTCTCAATTAATGAGAGAAAATTGAATATGTAGACATACAAATGTGGCTTCTTCTTTCTTGAACTATCTGGAGATCAGATTCCTTTGGGAGCATTTACCTTGGAGACTGGCGAACTAATTACCTATTATCGGACTAGACTCAGACATACAAGAGAAATAAACACATGTAAAAAGACAATAGATTTATTGAACTTACATGCTTAGTTGTACAGCAACGGGTCACTTCAATGACAATAATGGTGACCGAAATTATTTGCGGTACTAATCGTCTCAGGTCTCAATTGAGATTCCAATCAAAAAACGCATTTACCCCCCTCCCCCACGCAGTTCTTTCGTCCTGCGCCGTAAGGGTTAGTTGCCATTGGCTCACGTGCCCCAAGGACTCGACTCCTCGTCCAATGAGACCTTAAGGATATTTCAGATGATTCAGGAGTTCACACGGTTTTTTGCCTTTTAAACTTCCTTATAAATGTTATGCATTGCATTTTTTTTGGCTACAATTATCTTAGCGAAATTCGAACGACTAGCGCCGTTGTCTGACTGAAGCTAGAAATGCAATTTCTCTTTTTGCTGATTAAGGACTTTTCATTTTTGCGACTAGATTTAGCTTAATTATCTTTAGAAAGGAACTTTATTTTGGTATTTCAAATACATCACATCTTACTCATGGTACAATAGTTCTAGCAAACAAACGCTACACAAAAGACACTTTGAAGGGTATTCAAGTGATAGTACAGTATCATGGATTTTCATGTGACAGTACAGCATTAAGAGGATTCAAGTGATATTTTTAGCAAATAAACGCTCCACAAAAGACAGTTTTGGAGGAATTTCAAGTGATTGATAAACCCTCTATTATGAATATTCAATTAATAGTTCTAGCATATAAACGCTACACTAAAAGACAGTTTTGGAGGGTATTCAAGTGATAATAAAGTATCATGGGTATTCAAGTGATAGTTCTAGCAAATAAACGCTGCACAAAAGACACTATGAATACTCTCCAAAGTGTTTTTTGTGTAGCTTTTATTTTCTAGAACTGTCACTTGAATGCCCATACCACTATACTATCACTGAATACCCTCTAAAACTGTTTTTGTGTTGGGTTTATTTGCTAGAACTATCACTTTAATACCCCTAATGCTGTACTACCACTTCAATACCCTCCAAAGTGCCTCTTATGTGTTGTTTATTTGCTAGAACTATCACTTGAATACCCATTATACTGTATTATCACATGAATACCCTCCAAAGTGTCTTTTATGTAGAGTTTATTTGCAAGAATTATCACTTGAATACCAACAATACTGTACTATCACTTGAATAACCTCCAAAACTGTCTTTTGTGTAGCGTTTATTTGCTAGAACTATCACTTGAATACCCTTAATACTGTAATATCACATGAAACCCCTTATTACTGTAATATCACTTGAATACCCTCCAAAGTGTCTTTTGGGTAGCGTTCATTTGCTAAAACTATCACTTGAATACCCATAATACTGTACTATCTTTTGAATACCCCCCAAAACTGTCTTTTGTGTAGCGTTTTTTTTCTACAACTATCACTTGAATACACTTTATATTGTACTATCATATGAATACCCTTATTACTGTAGTATCTCTTGAGCATTCTCCAAAGTGTCTTTTGTGTAGCGTTTAATTTCTAGAAATATCACTTGAATACCGACAATACTGTACTATCACTTGAATACCCTCCAAAACTGTCTTTTATGTAGCGTTTATTTGCTAGAGCTATCACTTGAATACTCTTAATACTGTACTATCACTTAATACTATATTTAACTATGCTTAATACTGCCATATCTTCGGCAGATATGGCAGCAAATGCACTCACAACCCGGCTTAAACAGTTAAGAGAACGATGTTTTCCTCTACGAACAAGTCGGATCAAAAGTGTTCCCAAAACTCCTTGGATGACGAAAGGTGTCGTTCAATCTACCAAACACAGAAAGAGAATTTATCTGTAAGCTTATAATTTTACAATTCTTGAATCGAGAGAAATACAAAAAGTACAGAAATGCATTAAGCGGGTGTGTATGTAAAGCACCTATGTAGTGTTATACAGAAAGACTAAATTAATGTAAGAACAACTTTAGAAAAGTATGGGAGGTTCCTGGTGAAATAGTTTGTCAAAAAAAAAACGATAGCTGTACCTAAAGAAATAATAAATATGCTTGGTGAGACAGTAGCAAGCGAATCTCGTGCTGATGCTTTTAGTCAATTGTTCGTTAATCAGACATCTCTACATGCTTCTGGCCCATCTCCTGAACAAACTCACAGTAGAAAAGTATCAGGTCTTTTTCTAACACCATGCACGAAAGATGAATTACTAGTAATTGTTAGTAAGCTGCCTAATAGCAAACCTCAAGACACCTTAGGGTTGTGCAAATACGTCCTGAAGAAGGCCTCTACAGCTCTTGTAACTCCACTTGAAAACTTGGTCAATTTTTTAATAGTAACCGAGGTTTATCTTAATGCGTTTAAAACTGCCCAAGTCCTTCCCTTCTAAAAAAAAGGAGACAAGAGTCTTATCTATAATTATCGACCCATATCAATTCTACTGGTTGTATCAAATGTCCTCGAGCGAGTGATTTATAACAGAGTATATAGATTCCTCGATGTTAAGCAGCTACTCTCTCCCCGTCAATACGGGTTTCGACATTATCATTCAATTTTACATGCCTTAGTTGATTCAGTTGAATACATATTAAACAGCCAGGATGCTGGAGAAAAGGTACTAGGGATTATTCTGGATTTCACTAAAGCTTTCGACACGGTATGCCATTCAATCCTCCTCACAAAATTACATTCATTTGGAATATATTGTGTTGCTCACAAGTGGTTTTCATTGTACCTGACGGATTGTAAGCAGTGTGTAATTGTGAAGGGTAGTGTGTCGCCAGAATTACCAGTAAAATCTGGCGTACCTCAGGGGTTGGTACTTGGACCGCTCTTGTTTATTTTTTATATCAATGACCTTGCAACATGTCTTACTACAAATTCACAGCCAATACTATTTGCTGATGACTCAAATTTCTTCATTGCTGCTGAGTTATCAGAGTCTGCTGCAAAAAAGGCCCAAAAAATCTTGACGAAATATCTGACTGGTGTTTTCGTAACAAAATGCAGGTAAATGCTACAAAAGGCTGCATCATAGTCTTCACTTCCGCTCCTTCAAACTCCTCACTGTCTCACAATGTCGCATTGTTAATCAATGGAAATCCATTCCTCAGACCACAATCACAAAGTTCCTTTGCGTATTTGTAGATTCCTCACTTTCGTTCAAACATCACATATCCCAGCTATCTTCAATAGTCTCACGGCAAACATCAATGTTACATAGAGCTAGCCTGCTTCTAAGTGCTGACATGATGAAAATGCTTTATAATGCTTTTGTCTTCCCCTACATGAACTGCTGCTGTTCTGTCTGGGGCAATACATTCAAATCTCATCTAAAATCATTAAACAGATCACAAAACCGTGCAGTCAAGGCAAAATATTGTCTCCTCAGCCTATACCCCTCAGCAGATCTATATAGCGACACTGGAACAATAGATATAACAGAGATAATCAACGTTAGTAATCTGCGTTTAGCGCACTCGGGAATATTGAATAGAATTCCTCAAGGTCTTTACAGGTACTTCGAACTTTATAGCACAATTCGTCGAAGAAGAGCTCTCTTCTGAATCTATTAAATCCATAAAATCATTTGGCACACTCCAAAAACGATACCTCTCTTACACAGTTTTGGATACTGCATGAGTTAATGTCTCAATTTTTCGTTTCTATCTTATCCTCTCACTCTCTTTCTTTGACTCCACTTCGTCTCAATTCTTTCCTTTCTAATTCTTTATCCCTCTCTTATGTTATCAGCTCTTCTCTTTTCATTTCATAGTATGATATAAATTCGTTTAGCAATATCGGGTGTGACTCGTACAAGCATTGCTTTGAGTTGAAATGTTCATGTTAATTGTTTCGTTTGTTCATTTATTTAAAAATAAAAGGTTGATTGATTGATTCATTGAAAAACCCTTATTACTGTACTATCACTTGAATATGTATCACCGGGATAGGGCTCTTGTTAAACAGATTGACACAATACTACTAATCAGGTATGTTTGTCCCTTATGTCCAAAATCAAATCTAATAGTAAAAAAATTTATTACTTTGGAATGAGAATAAGATAGTAATACAGGAGGAAAGTAAATGGTTTGCAGCTGAGTTTCCAATGGTGTTATTTAAGAGAGCCCCCCTCCCCTAATATTTTTTACTATCACCCTATTGCCCATCAACAATGTCTTTTTTCAGCATTTTCATAGCAAAATGGCATTATTTCGGTATTATGAACGAGAAAATTGAAAAGCAACAAAATTGCCCAGAACAAATTTGAAAAATACTCCCTCCCTAATTTTAATGAATTTACGTAATTGAGAGGTATAATATCTTCTTCCTTTTGTTTGTGTGGCATTAAGTCTTTATAGCATTAGAGTAAACTGAGGTGGAATTTTCAGTCATGCAATCAGGAATTAATCTTGTCAAAAAAGCTTTTGGGAAAAGGAACTTCTACATTTTCCGACTGAACCGCTGTAATGCCAATAGTAACTTAAACTCTAAGAAGCGAAAGTTCCGATTCATTATACATATCAAGAGGTTTTCTTTCAAAGCTGATTCCTAATATGTAAAATTTAGTGACTATAAAAGTACCTATCAATAATAATTAGGATAAGTAGATTTTCATAACATCAGAAAAAGGGAAAGAAAAAAACCCCAACAGTCACCTCGTTTTGATGAAAGCTATACTTTTTAACATCAATCTGTAAATACCCAAGAACAGCATTGCAATTAGCAAGGAGGGCAGTACTTTAAAGGGTGCTATAGCCACTACTCTTTTCTTCTTCACCATTAATCATGAAGAAGTTTAACGGTGATTCTTGGCTGATTTCCGACAACGCGCATAGCATGATTATTTTTGCTTGAATCGATAAGATCCCTATTGTCGTTCTCCGTGAGCTATGGACTGCGTGTTCCTTATCCTCAGAAATAATTCACATGGAAGGAAGAAAATGGATTACTGGAAATAAGTTTAGGGGGATTTTTTGTTATATATTTGAAACACAAGTGAATGTCACATCATAAAATTTTCATCTGGTTAGGATCAAAACCAAAGTTTGAAACGTTGATTGGCATCTGTCTTCGATTTTCGAACATCAACGTCCTTACTTGGTGTTCATTAAAAGACGAAATTTTTTTTTAAAATAAATAATTCTTGTATCTTTTAAAAGAGTTTTTCTTGTATCTTTAAAAAGAGATTTACAGGGTTTGAGAGACTTTGTTACCTGATCCCGTGTGATTTGCTCTTTACTTGGTATTCATTAAAAAGTGAAGATTTTTTGTTCTGTAAATAATTTTGTATCTTTTAAAAGAGCTTTATCGGGTTTGAGAGACTCTTTTGCCTGATTCCATGTCGTTTGTCATTTACTTGGTGCTCATCAAAAACGAAGATTTTTTGTAAAATAAATTATTCATTCGTCTTTTAACTGAGCTTTACGGGGTTTGAGAGACTCTGTTACCTGATTCCGTGTGGTTTGTTCTTCATTTGCTGCTCATTAAAAAGCAAAGATTTTCTTGTTAAATAAATAATTATTTTGTCTTTAAAAATAACCTTAAGGGGTTTGTAAGACTTTGTTGCCAGATTCCGTGTGGTTTTCTTTTTACTTGGTACTCATTAAAAACGAAGATTTTTGACTTTTTGCCTCCTTTGAATAAAAAAATAAAATAAAGTAAAGAAGTCCTGGACATACCTCCCTTAGAATGTGGTAGTCCAAGGCAGTTCAGGCCACAGTGGCACGATATGTCGCTTAAACGTGCCATTCTTGTAATAGATATTATCATTCCTAACGTGTTTTCAACCATTTTCCTATGAAAACAAGCCTATAAACTAAATTGACTGTTGTTTTTGTTTTAACAGTGGGACTCCCCATTTCGTTACAAGACTGTGACACTCCAAGGAAGTTCACGCCACGGTGGCAATATTTGGCTGTCCCGTGGCTTCCCCGTGATACGTTTTATCATTCCTGTGGCATTTTTCAGATATTTTTTTGATAAAAATTATGCTTTAAATCCATTAGTTTGTGTCTTTGCAAGCCAACCACTCCGTGATACCCCCATGGTATTTCACGCCCCCGTGGCACACTTTTTCTTGTGCAAGGCCTCTTTTGGCACAATCTATTATTCCTAAAGCACTTTCAACCATTTTATTACAAAAAAACTCTACAATATAAATTGACCTTTGTTTTTACTTGAACAGTGGGACTTTCCCTTTCGTTGTTAGAATGTGATACGCCAAGACAGTTGACGCCACCGTGGCGCACTATTGATGGACTCTGGCATTCTTGTGATACGTATTATCATTCCTAAGGCATTTTCAACAATTTTCCTACAAAACAACTGAATTGTAAAAGTGAAATATATCGAAGATTCATCGTGGAACAAGAAATTTAAAAGATTAAGACAAAGGCTTGCTTGTATGTACAAGTTTTATAAATAAACAAATTAATAAAAATTATTATACCACTTTATTCTTAGGGCACTGAAACCAATATTATACAGCTAGGAAAGAGATATTTTCAACTATAAGGTCGTTCAATCGTGGATTGTCTACATAAACACTGAAAAATTTTTCTTAAGTATACCCACGACTCAAAAAATATAACACTGCATGAAAACCATAAATTTTGATCGATAAATGTAGATCCGTTGATGGAAAGGGTGAGTTATTATAGACAAATTCAAGGGAACACAAGATAAATTCAAGGGAACACAAGACATGGGTCTTAGTTCTAAATTTTATTCATTTTTGTTGGTATAATTTCCTAGTGATTCCCGATCTGTGCCCCTCTATGACTGACCCGTGACAACCTCTGGCACCCCTCATTATTCCTAAGGCATTCTCAAACATTTTCTTGATATAAATAATATTTTATCTTTATTGGTTTGGGGAAGCTTTGATTTACATATTGTCTTCAATTTTCAAGCATGAACACACTTCACGCCCCACCATTGCATTGAACGGCACCGTGAAATTTTATTTGTAACATAAAATACTTCGCTGCCGTCCATACTTACGTAATCTATTAATTTACAGTCAGAGATGGCGCTATTTTCATTTTCCTACCCAAGGTCTATTATAAACCTATAAATGGCAACACAACTGATATTTCACTTAGGTTACATTATGTTAACTGATTTTTAGTTGGGTTCACTTGGTCTCAGTAAGCGTCTGCACACACTTACTTAGCCCAAGTGAACCTAACTAAAAATCAGTTAGATCAGTAAGCGTGTGTGGACGCTCACTGAGCCCAAGCAAACCTAACTCAAAATCAGTCAACATAATATAATCTAAGTGAAAAATCAGTGGTGGTCTCATCTTTAACTTTAGTAAAAAAGATGATAGCACTTGAGTACGAAAATGAAAACAGTGCCATGTCTTATTGTAAATTAATTTGATGGCAGTAGGGACGTGAGCGAAGCATTTGCATGTCACGAACAAAAAAATTCCTAAGTCATTTGTTAGATTGAAAATCAAATGTATTTTGAGTATATGCAGTACAGATGTTGAACATTCCTCTTCTCTTGGAAAATCTGGAATTGAAGCGTGACTTCTTTCTCTTCATTGGAAAAATTCTACACAGAAGTTGAACTTTTTGATATATTAGAATCCTTATGAAAAGTTCTTTACCTAAACATGTTGACAATTCAAATCCAGAACCGAATTGTAGCTTTTTTCTGGAAAATTCAGAAGAGAAGTTGAACTTTTTCTCTTCTTTGAGAAATATTGTGTGTCTGACTTTTGAAAAATTCCCACCCACCTGGCTCTGAATCTTGATAAATTCCCACTTCATATGTCTCTAACTCTAAAAATATCCGATTTATCTCTGTTAGACTTTGTTAAAAACCTTTTGCACCTATTTCAGTCTCTAGTATACCCCCTGTAAGCCTGGTAATAGTGTCTAGGTCTCTAAAAATTCCTGTTCTTGCATCTTCGACTTTTTAATAAACATTTCAAACGTTGGAGTTAGCCTACCCTAAAAATAATGGTAACATAACAAAGTAATACAAAAAATATTTTTATTGAAATAATGGCATGTGGAATATCATCATAAGAAACTGAATTTTTTTAATCCATTCCATAAAACATTTCATCATTTTATTTCTTGAGATATCACTCATTACATTTCGGGGTCATAAAAGACTTTTAACTTGGTTTTACTTACAACCTCATCGCACATTTCATCATTGATATTATGGGGTTCATTGACTGTATCTGTTGATAGACCCATGATGGTACTAGTAACGTTTGCGGGTGCTTAGTTTTTATCAATTCTCCTTTATATTCCTTTGTTATACAATTTACCAATGTCCTTTTTATTTTGCTTGCAGTTTCAGTGTCTATTACGAAATGATTTTTACACATATAGCAGTTTCGGCACACAGATAAGATAAGGCTTATAATATTGGTAGAAGAGTAAACCTGCCTTCTTCTTGCCTTCTTTTGGATGCTAATACCAGAAAGATGGTGATAAGATCTATCAACGGGTAATGTGTTACCAGCAGCATTGGAAAGAAGTTGGCCTCCGTCATCAACTAAATTTTTATGTTTGCATTCTGTTTTAGCACTATCATGTCTGGATAACCCATTCTAACAAATTCACCATTTTGACGATGGAAATTCTTGGGCACTCCAAAGGAATTAAAATCCTTATTGTCATGACAACGCACGCATAAATTTCCAATAAGATCCCAATTAATGCTTGTTTCATAGTTAAAATATATCTCTTCGTCAGCATTTAATGCTACAATAATATTATCATGAAAAAACGCTTTCTTGAAATATTTCATCTTCACCTTATAAAATCAGATGTAAGTATTTATCCCTCCAATGTAGAAATAACACCGTTCAAAAATGTCTGAAAATACTTTAGAAATGCCGATTGGTGCCTTAGGGTGCCAAGAGCCATCCAGATAGTGCCAGAGTGGCGTGAATTGCTATGGTGTATCAAGATGGTGTATCTAGCAATGGAATGGTAAGTCCCGCTGTTCAAATAAAAACAATGATTGATTTTAGATTTTAGGGTGGTTTTGTAGGAAAATTGTTGAAAACAACTTAAGAATGATAATATGTATCACAGGGATGCCAAAGGTCATCTATAGTGTGCCATGGTAGCGTAAACTACCTTGGAGTATAACATTCTAACAACGAAATGGAAAGTCCCACTGTTAAAATAAAAACAATGGTCAATTTAGTTTGTAAGGTTACTTTTTGTAATATCATAGTTGAAAATGCCTTAGGAATGATAGTGTGTGCTAAAGGGTACCACAAACCAGCCATAGTGTGTCACGATGGTGTAAACTGTCATGGGGGGCATCATGGAGGGGTGGGCTTGTGAAAACACAAACCAATGGATTTAAATCTTAATTTTTATCAAGAAAAGATCTGAAAAATGCCTTATGAATGCTAAGATATATCACAGGGATACCATGGGTCAGCCAAATATTGCCACGGTAGCGTGAACTGCCTTGGAGTATCACATTGTGACAACGAAACGGAAAGTCCCGCTCTTCAAATTAAAACAATGGTCAATTTAATTTATAGGGTTACGTTTGTAGGAAAATGGTTGAAAATGCTTCAGGAATGAAAATATGCATCACTTGGATGACACTGATCAGCCAAATAGTGTGCCACGGTGGCGTGAACTGCCTTGGACTATCACATTCTGATGGCGGTATGGCTTGGACTTTCTTACTTTATTTATATTATTCTATAACTGAAAGGAGACAAAAAATCTTAAAATCTTCGTTTTTAATGAGAACCAAGTAAAGAACAAACTACATGGAATCAGGCAACAGAGTCTCTCAAACCCTCTAAATCTCTGTTAAAAAATACAACAATTATTTATTTAACAAAAAATCTTCGTTTTTTAATGTGCACCGAGTAAAGAACAAACCACACGGAATCAGGTAACAGAGTTTCTCAAACCTCGTAAATCTCTTTTAAAAAATACAAGAATTATTCATTTAACAAAAAATTCATCGGTCCATCGTAATTATTTATTTGTTTAACAAAAAAATCCATCGGTCCATCGTAGAAAAAATCCATATGGCCGTTCGGCAACATTTTCAGGTAGTTATTTTAATTCGAAAGGTCGATGTATAACAAAAATATGTTTTCAAGGGCAGTATCAATAATGTAGCCCCTAGAGCAATGACCCAAAGATATTTAGAATTATGCGTTTTATATAGAAGGGTGTGTAGAAAATCTTTGGAGACAGGTAGGCTTGTCATACATTGTTGAACTGGAGATCGAAAGGAAATTTTGATCGGGAACATTCCATGATTTTCAAAAGATCCTTCGGCACAACTATCCTGACCTATGCAAATGACTAATTAAAAAAATTAATTGCATGATAAAAGTGGCAATGATATAACTTGCTTCACTCTATATCACGCAAATGTTTACTCAAAAAATATTTAGGATTCCACTGATCTTTAAATTTTAGTATAATTGAACTAATTATGCAAATGCCATATTCTTAACAAAGGAAGTGATTGAAATACTATAGAAGAAATACAACCATATTATATTATTTTTAATTGAAAATTGAGAGAAAGATTCATGCAGTCCTGTATGGTCACCTTTTCTTTATGTCGTCCTACGACTTCGGTCACAAGGGATGTTTAAATCAAATCGGTAATCTCAAGATATTGGAAGACAGTTCTAAAAAACGAAAAAAAATGAGTTGTTGAACCCCTTCTAGGAGTCTGAAGTTATTTCGGTTAGATAACGTCCATTCCTTGTCTTTATGGTCTGGGTCTCATCATGTAAGATGGCCAAACGGTGATGTAATATTGGAAGTAGAAAAAGTTATTCAAACGAGAAATAATGAAAAGGGCAAAAATTTTTGTTCTTAAGTTAACTCTCTGATATACCTTCAGTGCGATATTAAAACAAACATAAACTAAATTCATAAAATACTGTTTTTTTAATTTTAATGAAAAGAGCAACAAAACTCAGAATAAACAGAAATTATATCTTGTACACAAAGGCTGCAGCCATCCCTTCATTCCCATTCCCCCTTATTTGCTAATATATCACTTTTTTTAGTCAATATCTTAAGATGAATGCTCTAATAAAAGAATAGTTTATATGAAGCTCATTCATTTTATTTTTTTATAATACCTTGAGAACAGAAGGGTTTATTTATTCATATTGGCATTAGCCAAAGAGTTTTTAGGCCAAATGTTTTGGAAGGAATTCAAAAAGTGAAACACCTGCAAATACTAAATGGCTATATTTTTTGCCCAGTGAAATATTTTCAGCTAATTACTAGCTATAATTTATATGAGGTTAGAAGTCTTTTATCCCTTTTTCTGAGGTTACACTCATTTCCGTGTGTCAGTAAATTTGAAAACGTAAAATTTTAAACTTAACGACTATATGTTTCAAATTAGAAAACAAAAAAGGATTTTGAAACCCATTTCTGTATAAAATTCACTTTTTTTTAAGTTCCATCTTTAAGATCTTTTAGAAGGTATGTGCTGTGCCCCCCTTTAAAATTTGTGTTTACATATTAGAGTTTTGGTGGGTCTGTGTTGTGCTCCCTCAAATACTGTCTTTACATATTAGGTCCCCTTATCCCATGGTCGTTAACATACAATTTTCAAATCTATCCAAAACTCTTTTTTTTTTCCTAGCATTTTTGGACTCCCTAGCCCCCACCCATCCTTAACAAGATTATTAGGCCATGTTTGTAAAGAAATCGCTCCGTGAAAGTTTTTTAGCTGATCGGAAAAAAGTTAACAGGAAGCTTTTGGCCCCAATTTTAGAGGTTCAGTGCGTCCAAGTTAAAAACTTCCTTCTATATTCCAGGATGTTCGAAGTACAAACTATATAGAAAAAAATTCGGTCATTCCGGGAAAGAGAGGTCCATACCTCTGCCTAAACTTAAATAAAAAATACAAGTTCTTTTTCAACTGAAAGTAAGGAGGAACATTAAAACCTAAAACGAACGGACATTATTACGTATATGAGGGAGTTCATCCCCTTGCCAATACCTCACTCTTTACGCTAAATATCGAATGTTGTTCTAATTCTTTAAGAATGACCCCTGAACCACAAAGGTGGTTTAGTTAGAATTAATAACTCTTTTGAAATTACTAAAAAATACTTTAGCGTAAAGAGCGAGGCGTTGAGGAGGGGACATCCACTTTCATATACGTAATAATTTCTGTTCGCTTTAAGTTTTATTATTTCTCCTTACTTTCAGTTGAAAAAAACTTTTTATTTAATTTCTGATCGTTTTTTGAATAATGCTGAGAAATCCAGCACCCCTTCATGAAAAATTCCCTTTCCCCGATGAAAAATTCCTCCATTAAAAGATCCTCCCACGCATACCCTTCTCCAGACCCCCCTCCTACCACCAGAAAAAATCCCCCTGAAAACGTCTGTATACTTCCCAATAACCTATACCATATGTAAACAATGGGCAAAGTTCATGACTTGCAGCCCTTCCCCCAGGGACAGTGGAGGACTAAGTCATCTTCAAGGACATAACTATTAGATTTTTTCGACCACACTGAAAAAAATGGCTATCTCAAAATTTTTATCGGGTAGCTTCGAGAAAAAAATAAGCGTTGGAGGGGGCTTAGTTCCCCTCCGATTCTTTGGTCACTTAAAAAGGGCACTAGAATTTTTATTTCTGTTCGAATGAGCCCTCTTGCAATATTCTAGGACCACCGAGTCGATACGATCACCCCTGGGAAAAAAAACAACAACAAAAAACAAATAAACACGTATCCGTGATCTTTCTTCCGGCAAAAAATACAAAATTCCACATTTTTTCAGATAGGAGCTTGAAACCTCTACGATAGGGTTCTCTGATACGCTAAATCGATGGTGTGATTTTCATCACACCATCTGATGGTGGTGGACTTGTAGGGGATGTTTCCCCCTTTTTTTGAAACTAAGTCAACTTTTCTCAGGCTCGTAGCTTTTGATGGGTAAGACTAAAGTCAGGGCTGGATCGACCAGTTGCGGGGCCCGATTGGAAATTTTTTAGCGGAGCCCCATTTATATATTAAATTTTGAAGCAAAATTAAAATCCAGCATATATATATATATATATATATATATATATATATATATATATATATATATATATATATATATATATATATATATATATATATATATATATATATATATATATATATATATATAGTATATACATATATATATATGTATATGTATATATATATATATATATATATATATATATATATATATATATATATATATATATATATATATATATATATATATATATATATAGATAGATATATAATTTTATTAACCAACTCGATAAAAAACAAAAATTGTAACGATTGTATTATAAATAATAATAAAAAAAAAACAAAAAAAACACTTAACTGCAAAAACAAAAACAAACGTTACGATACACCGCCAATAAATAAAGACATTATTACAAAAACTCACTAAGGACGAATTGCAAGTGCCAGACTACTAGGCCCAAGCGACCCCAAAAATTCAGAACGACGTTTCGTCACAGCAGCAATCGGATCTGTGATACCGAACCTTGCAGACATCTTGGAATTTTTAACCCACGGTGGGGTATTTAAAAGAAATTTTGCATATTTGTAAAAAAGTGATCGAAGGTTTCTTTTATCACTAACACTAAATATATGCCAAAACGGTGATAAAGCCAGAAAGTGTGGGATCACCAGTGCATTATATAGCCTAGCTCGAATTTGTCGATTATATTTCGCTTTAGTTGAAGATAGCGCCCCGTAAGCCTTACGTGCCTTTTCTGCGAAATTACTTATTTGGCGAGCACGTGTAGATGCCATGTTATGACCTATAGGCATTCCTAAGTACATTATGGAGTCAGACAGTGGAACCTCTTGAGCACCAAATTTGACAGCAAGATCTATACAATCTGCATTTCTCCTATTGAAAGCAACAATCTCGCTTTTACTTGCATTAAAAGATAGGCCTATCTCTCTATAAGCATCATCTAGAATCTGAAAATTTTCTTCAATACGAGACAAACATCTACTTAAATTAAAAATATCATCTGCGTAATTAAGTAATGTTACATCCAAACCTCGGAAAATGCAGCTCATTTGCACTAACTTTTGGGCCTCGAGAACACTATTATTATACAACCGGGGTGACGAAATTGCACCCTGCCTAATGCCCTTTCTAACCGGAATAGCATTTGGTAATACAATCGGCCCGTTAGGAGACGGGACTTTAACTTGGACTCGAAGCTTCTTATACATATCCCGAAAAGGCAAAATAACCGATCGGTCCACACCACGTTTATGAGCAGACACTAATAACTGGGGATGTATCCCAGAATCAAAAGCACGTCTAACATCATGACTCGCTAGAATAAGGGATTCATTCAGTTCATCAGCTTCTATTAATATATTAGCAAGAATATAATGGACGTGCTCGCGACCAACACCTTTTTTAAATCCGAACTGATTATCGGGGGTAGAACATTGAAAAGCAATATGATCTATAACTAGCAATTCCATAAGCTTACATAAAACCGGCGAAACAGTTATAGGGCGGTAAGATACGCATTCAAACGGATTTTTCCCTTTTTTCAAAATAGGTGTAATTACTCCAGTACCAAAAACGTCGGGAACGAGACCAGAATTAAAGATAATTTGGAATAGAAGCTCTAAATGACTCAGGAGACCAGCAGTACCATGTACAAGATGCAACCCACACAACTTGTCGACACCTTTCGATTGTTTCTTTTTTAATTTTGAAATTGCACGAATCAGATTAGGAACAGTTACTATGTATCCAACACCAGAACTAGGCAATTCCATGAACTTATCAAGTTCGACTTCATATTTATCTTCAAGATCTTGTTCGGGTGGAGAGAACTCAGAAGTAAAGTGGGACACCCAATCTTGCTCAGAGATCACAGGTTCGACACTATTCTGATCACCATTACGTTTAAGAAATCTCCACACAGCATTTGGATCATTACTTATCAATTGACTATGTTGATCGATCACTTCACATTTATGCTTAGACAAAATCTTAGCAAATCTGCGTTTGCTGAACAGCCGAACTTCATTTACAACACCTGATTTCGGACGACCACACTCGTTCCAGAGCCTAAGCCAAAATTTTGCACGACCACATGCTTCACTTAGAGCAGGGTTTTCGGACCACTTTGGAATTTCCGTTCCCACTCGGACTTTACGAATGGGGACCGCAGCGGCCTCGGCAGATAACAGTGCGTGAGATATTTCACTACAGTAGATGTTTAGTAGCAGCTTTTTTTCTTCATCTTGAATACATACACTCTGCTGTAGTAATTGGAACGGCACTTTAATCTTTGTGAGAATCTCATCCAATACGTAATGATAAGTAGCCAGGTCAATTTTACTCCAATTAGTTTTGATTTTCCACTTCTTTTCATTAGTTGGGGGGTTAGGAGAGGCAGGAATTACTCGAAAAGTGTTTATAATTGGAAAGTGATCAGACGCGCTTACGCTCAGATCTACGTGCGAATTGCCGGAAGCTGGAGATTGGATGGAACTTAACATGAAGTCGAGAGATGAAGTCGAGCCTGAGTTATGGATATAAGTAAAACACAGATCATTGTTAGCAAGACGAAGACCGTCACAGGAAGATAGGAGGATCTGTGCTCGAGCGTTAGACTCATCAGTCAAGTCACAGTTCACGTCACCAGCGACTATACATACAAGGCCCTGGCTAGAACAGCTGCCCACCGAACTCGATAGCTTACTGCAGGCTTCACTAAATTTTTTTTCTGATTTACTGTCTCTGTAGTCTGTTGGCATGTACACAGAGTGCACAACAGTTTTGTGCACCTTAACAGCAACAAAAAAGTCTGAAGATTTATACAGAATGGGATTTAACCTGCTGCTAACAAGAATGGCGATTCCACCGGACGGCCTTCCCCTGCCCGATGACTTTGCAGGAGTAGCAAATACTTTGACGCCATCGTTTAGCTCAAGCAGACTAACGGCTTGATTCGAGAGGAAGTGTTCCTGCACACAGAGTACATCATTATAACATAACAATCCTTCTAACAGTGGCATTTTATCAACCACTCCACCATTTAAGTTCCATGAAACAACCCGTATAGAATCACCGATCATTGTTTAGAAATTAGCTTCTGAGCTACTGGACATTGGAAGCTGTAGCACGGGTGTCGAGAAGAACCACACAGAGCGCAGTAGGGGGCATTTTGGCATGGATTGTCCCGAGAGCTGGAATGATCTCCACCGCACTTTGAACATTTCGGGGGATCTACACAAGATTTTGCTGCATGTCCGTAGGACTGACAGTTGTAGCACTGCATCGGTAAGAATTTAAATTCTGTAATGGGTAGTCGCTCGTAACCAAAAATGGGCGGAGAGTTCATTGCGATAAAGAGATGAGCTTTGCTTTCAAACTGTAATTTGAATGACCGAGTACTACCAATTTGTACGGCCTTAACACAGTTCGGTACAACTGAGCGCAGTTCGTCATCTGAAGTTTCAGTGGGACCGTGGCGGATTATTCCGAAGAAAGCGGGAGTTTTTACTTTAACACTTATAGTTGAGTCACTTTTACCCACTGCCTCAGCCAGGGACTCGGCAGCATTCTTGTTGTTCAAGACTACTCTCCATTCAGATTTCCTAGGTTTCAGCTCCACACTGTTCGAACTAGTATCACCACATACTCTGTCCAAATAGGATTTCCGAGCGCTAGGGTTCGAAAGATCTTTCGGGGGATTCTTCAAAACAACCGCATATGACAGTTTCGACATGATCGTGTTGGTTTCTGCCGCAGGCATAGCAGAGACAGAAGGAGAGGGATTAGAATCCACGTAACTATCGAACTTAGCACACAATTCGTTTACTTTCCGGGTTAGGGTAGCCGTCACTTCTCCCGGGATTATCGGAACTTCATCAGGTTCGAAAATCACAAACCGCGGCAACGAGATATTTTTATCTTCACAAACCCGAAATACTTTTAATATGTCCAGGATATCATCGGTGTTCTTCGATCGCGCATATATATATATATATATATATATATTGCATTTTCATGTAACCTTTTTCATGTCTCCCAATATTTCTTCCTAAAAATATGTAGGGCTACGACTGATTGAATAATTTAAAAGATGTGAAAGGTGTTCTTTAACATCTCCATTGGGTTCTGAAAAGTATATTTAGTCATATGAATAAGGTTCAAAATCACCTTCAGTGGTCTATGAAGGATGTGCCGTTAAGTTGATTTGTGAAAGATTTGTCCAGTTATTTTGAAGCTGAAAACATTACAACTATTTTTGGTTCGATCATTGCTTACGTTGAATGAAGCTAAAGTAAAACATGAGTTCTAGTTTCTTATTTGTTTGTGGAAGTCCTTAGAAAATAATTAATGTCCTATAACAGGCCAAACTAATTCATTTGGAAATTGTTGATACAGGAATGCAACTCGACCAAGCAGCCCAAGTAAGTCATCTTTGTTGGCTATATTTCCTGCTGGATAATGGAGGACTCCACAGTGAATACATACAGAGTTGAAGGATCCCAATGACTTGTAAATAACACTTGCGTGGTTTACGTTATCTTTGTAGGTTTTTACTGGGTTGTTATGCCACAATTTGTTGGCATCGAATATTGTGATGGTGCCGTTCTTCAAACATAATATTATTTTAGGTACTTCTGTACATAATGGTAAACACTCGAGAAGTGAAATTAGGTCAATCCTAATGAAATGTTCCAAAATATGATGAAAATATTATACTTTGGAAACAATTTGGGTTATATATTTGCACATTAGGGGGGTGGGTGTAAAGTATAGCGGGTTTGCGTGCAAAATATATCAGCTACAATTATTCTGCATATTATGAAGTCACAATTGTTTTCTAACTTCACGCTGTCCAAATTCTTTACACCCTCCCCTCCCCTAACGTGCAAATATATAGCCCAAATTATATGAGTCCAATATATCACCCGTCACTTATTTTTCACTGAGCGTAAGCTAATTGTTTCTTAATACAGACAGATAAAACCAGTTTGTACTCGAGTGTGTATCATTAATTACACAAGTACCTTTTTTCTTCTGCACTTTCATTCTTGACTCGTTCTCATTCTTGCTGTTCTTTAACAGCACAGTTCTTTGTTCTTCGCTGTCATTTTTTACTCTCTTGATACTTGCTTTAGCGTGTCTGATAACCATACAATTCTTTGTTATTCACTTTCATCTTTGACAAGTTCTGATTCCTGCTATTGCTTGTAATTATTGCCAATGATTATCTTCTAACTGTATATTTCTTTGTTCTCATGGTCGTAAATCTTCTAAGCAGATATTTCTCTGTTCTTCATTTTCCTTTTGATTCGTTCTGATCCTCATTGTCTTGTAACCGTATTTTTTTTTTTTTTCTTCTTTACTTTCGTTTTTTAGTCATTGTGATTCTCGCTGCCACTTATCTTTAACTGCATGTTTCTATGTTCTTCATTTTCATTTTTGACTTGTTTTAATTCTCGGTTTCGCTAACATTATAATCACATATCTCTTTGATCTTTATTGTCGTTTATCATTGCTTCCGACATTTTTTTCAGTGCCTGTTGCCTTAGTTGCTTGGATTGGTTTTGTCACTTTTGATGGTCTAGGTTGCCAATTATAACCCGTCCTACATTTATATTTCTCAGGTCGTTCTCTTGATCTTGTCTCGTTTGATGGTCCAGTTTGTTCATTTTGAGCTTACGATTTTGTCCTCTTTTGTTCTTTTTTGTACTCATTTTGTGCTAGCATTAATTTACGTTTGTGTCCCCTAGATATTGTGAAACTGCTGATAATACCTACGAAATTGACATTACCGAATATGGGCACATAAATTTACATGGTTCTAGATTTTGTTCCGCAAATACTACTTAAACTGGTTTAAAATATATTTTCTCTGTGCCTTCACTTTCAGTCAAAATGAGTGCTGAATTATTTAGTCTATCCTGGTTTATTGTTGATATCGCATAGTTTTTTTTTATGGGTTTTAGCCTTGAAAATGATTTCTATCCAGAAACAACGCTTACTGGAATTGTTAAGAACATTTCACAATTCTGAAATACAATTTTTCATTTTTATGGCGGCGCGCGGCCCTTTCAAGCGCGGGGTCCGATTGGTCCAAATCATTCCAATCGCCCTTTTCTCGGCCCTGACTAAAGTTGATGGAACTTATGTATTTGAAATCAGCTTAAAAATTTGATGTTTTGATATATCTATTGGTATCAAAATTCCGTGTTTTAGAGTTTCAGTTACTATTGAGCGGGGTCGCTCCTTATTTACAGTTCATTACCACGAACTGTTCGATTTGGTTTTATGCATTAGGGCTGGCATTTGATCAATCCGGCTTAATGTCTACCCTTACTGTGATTAAATAAAAAAAACAAGTTTTTTAAACTGTAAGTAAGGAGCGACATTAAAACTTAAGACGAACAGAAATTATTCCGTATTGGAAAGGGGCTGTCCCCTCCTCAACGCCTCGCTCTTTACGCTAAAGTTTTTTATTGTTTTAAAAAATAAAGTTGTGAGACAGAGTCAAACTTTAGCGTAAAGAGCGAGGCGTTGAGGAGGGGACAGCCCCTTTCATATACGGAATAATTTCTTTTCGTTTTAAAATTTAATGTCGCTCCTTACTTTCAGTTTAAAAAACTTGTTTTTTTTATTTAATTTGTGATCGTTTTTTAGTTAATGCAGCTTTTATTTTGGCTCACTATCATTGAATAAGTAAAAAAAATTTGCATAAAAATTTTACTTTTCTTTTGCTAAATGGATGTATCTAAATTTAGTTCTGACGTAATTTAAAAATTAACTTAAGTAATTAACTTCTATATTCGTATATTTTTCTTCTGGCAAAAAATACAAAATTTCAGATTTTTGCAGATATGAGCTTAAAACCTATGTAATAGGGTTTTCTGATACGCTGAATCTGACGGTGTGATTTTCATTAAAATTCTTTCACTTTTAGGGGATGTTCTCCCCCTCTTTAAAAATCGGGTAAATTTTCTCAGGCTCGTAGCCTTTGATGAGTAATACTAAACTTAATAAAAATTTATATATTTAGAATCAGCATTATAAACACATTCTTTTGATACATTTATTGACATCAAATTCCGTTTTTAAAAGTTTCGATTACTATTGAGCCGTATCGGTTGTTTCTTTTATTGTTTTTTTTTATTACGTATATGTTATTACGTATATGAGGGGGTTCTACCCTTAGTCAATACCACGCTCTTCACGTTAAAAGTTAAAAAAAATGTTGATTCACAAAACCCTGAATCACAAAGGCCGTTTAATTAGAATAGATAGCTCTTTTGAAAGCACTAAAAAAAACTGTAGCGTAAACACCAAGGTAGTGACTGGGGGGAGAACCCCCTCACAAACGTTATAATTTCTGTTCGTTTTAAGTTCTAATGTTGCTTCTGTATACGTCCCAAAAACCAATACTATACGTTAACATTGGGTAAAGATCATAAATTTTATTCCTCCCCCTGGGGACTTCGAGGGATTAAGTCATCCTAAAAGACATATTTATCATATTTCCGACCATGCTGAACAAAACGGCTATCTCAAAATTTTGATCGGGTGACTTTGGGAAAAAAATAAGCGTGGGAGGGGGCCTAGTTGCCCTTCATTTATTTTGGTAACTTAAAAAGGGCACCCCACCCCCCACTACCAGAAAAAATTCCCCCTGAAAACGTCTGTATACTTCTTAATAACCAATACTGTATGTTAACATTGGGTAAAGTTCATAACTTTCAGCCCTCCTCCTGGGGACTTCAAGGGATTAAATCATCCTAAAAGACATTGTTATAATATTTTCGATCATGTTGAACAAAATGAAAATGTCAAAATTTTTATTAGATGACTTTGGGTAAAAAATGAGTGTGGGAGGGGGCCATGTTGCCCTCCATTTTTTTTGTTACTTAAAAAGGGCACTAGAACTTTTAATTTCCGTTCCAATGAGTCCTCCCAAGATATTCTAGGACCACTGGGTCGATACGATCACCCCCAGGAAAAAGAAAAAAAAACAATTAAACACACATCCGTGATCTTTCTTCTGGGAAAAAATGGAAAATTCCACATTTTTGTAGATAGGAGCTTGAAACCTCTACAGTAGAGTTCTCTGATACGCGGAATATGATGGTGTGATTTTTATTAAGGTTCTATAATTTTTACGGGGTCTTTCCCCCTTTTTTCGAAAATCAGCCAAATTTTCTCAGGCGCGTAACTTTTGATAGGCAAGATTAAACTTGATGAAACTTATATATTTGAAATCAGAATTAAAATCCGATTCTTTTGATGTATCTATTTGTATCAAAATTCCGTTTTTTAGAGTTTCGGTTACCATTGAGCCGGGTCGCTCCTTACTTACAGTTCGTTACCACGAACTGTTTGATAAACCGCCAGGGATAGAACTTTACCAATTTCCAACAAACAGGCTAAAAACCGGTGGACTTAAAAAAAATGAAGAGAAATCAGGATATAGCCGCAGGTGCTACTCCTATAACAGGGTAGTCTGAGAAAACACTATTTTCTTGTGTGGACAGCCTAATAATTTTATCTTAATTGATAGCAAACTAATTGAATAGTATGAACCTGGATTTTGATCATAATGGTTACACTTTTTTTTTACATTCCTGTATCCCTTACTCGCTTCCAAACTTTGGGTAAGTAAGAAATCAAACAGCTCTTTAACAGTTTTAACAAAATAAGAGATGACACACAACTCTTTTTTAATGGATAACGTTCTAAAATTTAAGAAAATAACACTATTAGCACAATATAATTTGAGTTACCGAAGGCAAACAATTTCAACAAAAATAATAGAATGTGAACAATCTACTTCAGAAAGAAGGAAGAAAAGTCCGAAAAAAAAACATATTTAAATTCATACAATTAATAAAAATAGCCTCGGAGCTGCCGGCGAAAGAACATTTTATAAACCTGATCAAACAGTTCGTGGTAATAAACTGTAAGTAATGAGCGGCTCGGCTCACTAGTAGCCTAACCGAAACTAAAAAAAAAGAAAATTGAGATATCAATAGAAATATCAAAAGAATTGGCTTATTATGTTGATATGCTGACCCATCAGAAGCTACTAGTCTGAGAAAATTTATCTGATTTTAAAAATGGGGGAAACACCCCTTAAAAATCAAAAACTCTGAATGAAAATCACACCATCAGATCCTGCATATACGAACACCCTATTGTAGAAGTTTTTAGCTCCTTTAATGCAAAAATGTGAAATTTTGCATATTTTGCCACACGAAAGATCACTTGATGCGTGTTTATTTGCTTTTTTGTATTTATTTTGTTTTTTTCCCAGGGGAGACTGCATCAAACCAAAAGTCCAAGAATATCAGAAAAGGGCTCATTCGAACAGAAATTAAAAGCTCTAGAGGCCATTTTAAGTGACAAAAAGATTAGAGGGTAACTATCCCCTCTCCCATGCCCCTTTTTCCCCAAAATCGTCCGACCAAACTTTTGATATAACCATTTTATACAACATAGTTAAAAAGTCCCAAAACTATGTCTTTTGAGATAGCATAACCCTTCTAGACCCTTGGGATAGGTCTTGAAGCTATAAAATTTGTCCATTGTTTACGTATAGTAATTGTTATTGAGAAGTATACAGACATTTTTCGGGGGGCGAGTGGGATTTCGCGCTTGAGGTGGGTTTCCTTGGGGAAAATTTTCCAAGTAGTTAAAAATTTCCGGGGATGAACGTCTCAGGGGAAATTTTACACTGGGGAGACTTGACAGAATTTCTATGCGAAATTCTCTTTATTTTTCTTACTTTCTCTTTTGCCTACTCAATTTTGCACGTGGAGATGTTTCGAGGGAATAGTCCGCGGAAAAATTTTCAGCATGTTTGGATTTCGGGGAAATAATTCCCATGAAAGGGGGGATTTTCGGAGTAATCGGAAAAACGGTTAGAACTTAGTCTTTTTCAAATGAAAGTATGCTTAGGAGACTTCTTCAGGCTGAATCTGCTGCAAGAAATTTTACGGAGGGGGTGTATTTTATGTGGGAGGAACTATCCACGGAGGATTTTTCCAAGAAGGAAGGGAATTTTTCATGGAGGGTGGACCAGATGGGCCGGCATTATCTGAATAACGATCAGAAAGTAAATTAAATAAAAAGTTTTTTCAACTGAAAGTAAGGAGCAATATTAAAACTCAAAACGAACAGAAATAATTTTGTACATGAAGAGGTTGCCCTCTTCCTCAATACCTAATTCCTTACGCTAAAGTTCGACTGTTTATCCTAATTTTTAAGACCGATTCTTGAAACACAAGGCCCGTTTAATTAGAGTAAGCAGCTTTTAGGAAATGACAACCCCTTCATATATGGAATAATTTCTGTTCGTTTTTATTTTTGATGTTGCTCCTTACTTTAAGTTGAAAAAACTTTTTATTTATTTAATCACTAATCTAAGATGGGACTTAACTCATAATCCTTGGTAATACACGACAACAAGAAAGAAAAAAGATCTTCTAGACAATGCGCAAGACCTTTTAAACTTTTCTTTTATTTCATGTTTGTTATTGATGTTTTGCTTTATGAGAACATTCTTAGTGTTAGCAGGGTCATATAAATGATATAGAATGCCTTGTCTATCCTTTGTGAGAATTAAATAAAAAAAAAAAATTAACTGAAAATAAGGAGCGACATTAAAACTTAAAACGAACAGAAATTATACCGTATTTGAAAGGGGCTGCTCACTCCTCAACGCCTCGCTCTTTACGCTAAAGTTTTTATTGTTTTAAAAAATAAAGTTGTGAGACAGAGTCAAACTTTAGCGTAAAGAGCGAGGCAATGAACAGGGGAGAGCCCCTTTCATATACGGAATAATTTTTGTACGTTTTAAGTTTTAATGTCGCTCCTTACTTTCAGTTAAAAAAAATTGTTTTTACTTAATTTCTGAACACTTTTGAGTTAATGCAGGTTTTGATTTTGGCTCACCGTACATGAATAATTAAAACCAAGTTTGCATATTAATTTTACTTTTTTTGGTTAAATGGCATTCTCGAAAGTTGTTCAATTTTATTTCCGAACGTTTTTATTAGTAATATATATATATACGTAACTTACGAATTAACTTACGTAACGAACTTCTATTTTCGTATATTTGTATTAGGTATATTAGGGGGTCCACTCCCTAGTCAATACCTCGCTCTTTATGCTAAAGTTCAAATTTTGTTCCAATTCTTTAAGAATGACCCGTTAATCACAAAGGCCGTTAATTAGAATAATTAACGAATAATTTTCTAATGAAAGTACTAAAACAAACTTTCGCGCAAAGAGCAAGGTATTGACTAGGGGACAAACCCAATAATATGCGTAATAATTTCTGTTCGTTTTAAGTTTTGATGTTGCTCCCTACTTTCAGCTGAAAAACTTGTTTTTTTATTTAATTTCTGATCGTTTTTTTTAATGCTGGGAAATCCGGTGCCCTTTTCATAGCAATGTCCCTTCCCCCGTGAAAACTTCTTCCTTTGAACGATCCTCCCATTTAACCCCTGCCCCCCCCAATAGCCCATACTAGCCTATATGTAAACATTGGGCATAGTTCATAGTTTGCAGCCCTTCCCCCGGGGACTGTGGGGGATTAGTCATCCTCAAAGACATAGTTATAATATTTTTCGACCATGTTAAACAAAATGGCTATTTCAAAATTTTGATCGGGTGACTTTGGGAGAAAATTAGCGTGGGAGGGGGCCCAGTTGCCCTCCATTTTTGGTCACTTAAAAATGGCACTAGAACTTTTAATCTCCGTTCAAATGAGCCCTCCCGCGATATTCAAGGACCACTGGGTCGATACGATCACCCCTGGGGCAAAGAAAAAAAAATACGACAAATAAACACGCATCCGTGATCTTTCTTCTGGCAAAAAGTACAAAATTCCACGTTTTTGCAGATAGGAGCTTGGACCCTCTACTTTACGGTTCTCTGATACGTTGAATCTAATGGTGTGATTTTCATTAAGATTCTATGACTCTTAGGGAGTGTTTCCCCCTTTTTTCGAAAATAAGGCATATTTTCTCAGGCGCATAACTTTTCAAGGATATGACTAAACCTGATGAAACTTGTATATTTCAAATCAGCATAAAAATCTGATTCTTGTGATGCATCTATTGGTATCAAAATTCTGTTTTTAACAGTTTCGGTTACTATTGAGCCGGGTCACTCCTTACTTACAGTTCGTTGCCACGAACTGTTTTACTATTATTTCGTTTTGTCAGATCCTACTATCCCTTTAGGATAGTATCTACAGAAATTAGTAGCCTGATCAGGATTATACATGGTCCTTTTGTGGATGTTGAAATGCCTGAATCCAACCTTTTTTTCCTTTGTTCTTTCTTGAACAAACATGTTCAAATGTTGTAGTTTACTTTATTTCGTTTGGCACTGTTAACCCTGACTACATTGTCTTAAGATTGTTCTCAAGGATCAGCTAATGTTATTACTATGAATGATTCAATTTGGTAATTAAAGAGTTATACCGCCTTACTATGGCCTACTGGTTCTTTATACATCATTAAAAAAGGCCAAGTAAATGGAAAGCTTGAAAATTCATTTTGTGCAAAATAAAGCTTTTCTATTGTTTTTTTATATGTATATATGTATTTTTCCAAGAAAAAGCCATCGGGCCATAGAAAAAAAAGAACATAAACATAACGAAACCAACAAAAAACGCAAATAAATTAAAAAAGAACAACCGAATTATAGATGGATCTTCACGAAATTATTAATAAAGAGATACATCTTTTACGATGTATCAGCTCTTCATCAACATACTTAGCCAGATTCCTTAATGTAGTTTTAACACGTGATCCTACAATCCCTTCCACCCACCTACTATCTGTCAACATTAACGAAAAATACTGATTTCTCAGATCTGCAAATTCCCTACAATTCCCCCTAAAATGACAAATATCCTCTTCATCTCCCCCACACAACAGACAAGGGACTGGGTTAATACTATGACCCTTAAATTTCCTCTCTTTCCCCAATATCAATCGACCAATCGACCCAATATCAATAAAATAAACTTCTTCCCCACGTGTCTTTCACCATACTATACAGACTCAGAGATCCCGAGGCCTCCTTCCGAGCCGGCCACTGCTGTATTCCTTGCTCGACTAACCTTTCTTTTACACTTATCAACCACTGTGTCCAAATTCGATCCCTTACCTTCATTCGACAAATTCGAATATCCTACTTAATCAAAAATTTTCTTAATTCTTGCGGCCACCCTACAGCTCTATCTTATGCTCCAACAAACTAAAATAGGCTTCTTTCGCTAGCCTATTTATACTTCTTAAAACTTTTATCCAAAACTTCGCCATTCTTATTAACCTATCTTTTCTTAACCTACTTAGTCCCAAATCCCCCTCCAGTACAACACTGTGAGTGGATTTATGGACCCGAAAAACTCTCTTAAAATAATTCCTTTGCATTCTCTCCAACTCCTCAATTTCTCTAAGACCCCACAGCTCACACCTGTAATGAATAACCGGAAGGAGTTTAGTCCTAAATAAATATTTTTGAATTACTAAACCCCTAATCTTTCCAACTTCACTCTCTAAAAATCAATTCATACACATATTTCCCTTTTGTACTCTATGCTTAACCTCCTGTGTGTACTTACCATTCAAAAAATAACTTAACCCCTAAATACACGATTTCTTTTTTAATTACTATAAAATCACCTTTAAATCTATTCAGGTGTATTGATCAGACCTTTACATACAATTTAATTGTAGATTAAAGTGAAAGTAAAACAAATTAATAAAAGAATTCTTTATCATTTAAAAGTCAGAAAAACTAGTTTTTAAAAAGTTCTCGTGCCGGTACCTTTTCGCGCCTAGGCATGACGAGACTTCAGTAATCCACAAAGACACCGTCAAGCAGTGTTGCCACTTGACGGATACAAAAAAGCAGTTCCGGTGGATGAAAAAAGCGGTGTTTTGGCGCTATCCTTTCTACCGAAACATGGTATAATTTATGAGTTATTTTGATACCCGTAATGCAAATACGTCGTCACTAGTCTAAACAAAAAACTTGCTTTTTAAAAGGAATTAATTCATTGCTACTTTTCTAGCAAATAGATACTATTCTTTATTATTTTTTTTAAGTGGTGGGTTTTGCTATGGCCTTTGAACAAGAAAGGTAGAATAAAATGAAAAGAGACATCCTCCAGATATCCAGCCCATACAAAAAAGGGGAAAATAGTCCCCAATGATAAATTCATATTTTTTCCTACTTTCTGGCACTCTCATTCGTTCTTCATCACTAATAGCTCATCCAGACCATCCGTTCTCTAGAGAATTGGAACCAGGATAATTTACTCTCTTATGTTTTAAACTAGATTAAAAGTTTATTTATTAATAATTGTTTCGTTTTCGGTGCTTTCTCCAGAAATACTGTATATACTGTCGTTTTTGTCCTATTTTTCTTTTTTTTTGGATCCTCTGATATACCGACCTTGAAAACCAAAAAAAAGACATAAATGTGCCAGTCTACATTTCCAGTCTTCCGCCACATTTTTCTTTTTAAGAAAGTAGACAGTTTCACGCACTCCAAGAAAAGAGAATACTGGATTTAAAAGTTTTTACTGGCTCAGCAAATATGGTAAACGACATTTTCGACCCAGATGCTGATTTTTTCCCTTTTTTAATTTTAGACGCTTTGCGCTACAGAAGTAGTTTTTACACAACTTACTACCTTAAAATATATTTAAAAAAAACTAATGTAAAGAATAATTAAATTTGTAGTAATACTTTTCTACAATTTTCAACTTTTTGAAAGAGCATATTATTTGCTTGTTTTAAAGAATCCTCAGAATGGTTCGGTTTTTAATTTGTCAGCATATCTTTATTCCTTCCCTTGCCCCAAAGCAAAGAAGGTAGTGACACCCTTGTTTACATCAGTGCCCAAGACATAATTGTTTGAAAGTTTATTTATTAAGCCCTCCCCCCTCTCCTTCTGTACCGAAGCTTGACTACATCACCGCGACAAGCCCTAGTTACAATGACTGATCGAAATCAAATGTTGAAGGTATTTGGAGACATGAGAACTAGGCTTGAAAAGATTGTGTCTAGCTTCATATGCACTTACGGGGTTTGTGGTTACTTTAAGGCCATTTTCATATACCAAAAGTAACTCTTGCAGCTTTTATGGGAGAAATAATGTACAATGACCCTGAGATGTGGCATTGTATGAAAAAAGAGAAAAAACAGAAAACGAAATGGCTAGCAAAAGAGCGTTACTATGGTCACGACTATATTTTAATGACAATTATCATATTAAAGATACTAAAACGTTAAAAGGAATCATTCGCATAGGCAGACAAAGGTCACTCGGTATCAGACAGCATGGTCATGCTCGTCAAGACCTACAATAGCCGCACTATACAAAACATTTGGATTCACAGCAGTGCTGGCACTTGAGGTTGCTTTAACGTTCACTTGAAGTACACGTTTAACAAGTCTCAGTTCTAGCACCCCCCCCTTTTTTTCATGACTTGACCTTCCTTTTTGCCGACGGTTCAGACCGTTTAATGTCAACGAAAGAGTTCGCAAATAAATCTTTTGACGTTTTAATCTGTTGACGTTTTATTTTATAAGATGATTTTGCTGACGTTTTATTGAACTAAGATGATTTTACATGTCAGTTTTGAGTTCCTCAAAAAAAACAAAAAGGCGTTCAGCAATGATACTTGATATTGGCAATGAAAAAAGTATTGTATCAATTTTGAAACGTTTGGAAGCATTACTGCTCCAGTGTAGATTTTAGTGTAAGGATATGGTACCAATACACCACTATGGAGAATCGTCCAAATTTTCAAGATTCAAACCTTCAGATAAAGTTACACTCGCTATGAACTGCCATTCCTGGTCCATCTTCGCCTTATTCCATATGCCAGAGGTATAGTACTAAAAGAATTACTGAATTACTGTAACCCGAGGTGTCAGAAAATAGACGAAACCATTTATCTTTTCAGAGAAGCGAAAACGATCTAGAATTGGTTTGATGTTCTTATGTGGGGGATATTTAATAACAAGAGTCCCAATACAACGTGCATGGGCACCCATAGACTGAATTTTAGGGGCGGGGGCTTACCTGGTCTAACCGGCACTTTCAATGCTGTATAATTGCTCAAGACAAAATATCATAGGCAGTACTATAGCGCTGCCTAAGTAAAGAGCAATGTGGGCACAATATATTGTTGTTTTTAGACCATGGCACTTCTTATAGAAAGAAATGTCATATGAACTTCAAAAGAGTTCATGGAGGGCAACCAGCTCCCCCTCCCCAACGTCAATCACTTCCCCAAACACATCCAATCAAAATTTTGGATATAGCCATTTTGTTCAGTGTAGTTTTAAGGTCTGGAGATTATGACTTTGAGAATGACCACCGCCCCCCCTCCGCAACCCTCAGAGCAAGGGTTGTAAGTTATGCCCTGTGGAATACAAGGTTTTTTAAAGAAAGGGTTGTCGTATAAACCTCCGAAGGGGCTCCTTTGAATGGTAATAGGAAGTTCTAGTCGAATTTTTAGCTTCCAAAAGTAATTGGGGGTCATGCAGCCCCTCCCCATACACACACACGTCGTATATTCCAGAAACACATCAGATAGAAATTTTAAAATGGTCATTTGTTGTCGTAGAACCTTCGAAAAGGGCTCAGTCGGTTGGTAATTGAAAGGGCTAGTGCCATTTTTATTAGTCAAAAGTGATTGGAGGGCAACCGCCCCCCCCCCCTCACGCCCATCATTTCTCCAAATACTTCCAGTAAAAATTTCAAGATAGTTATCTTGTTTGACGAAATTTAAAAGTCCAGAAATTATGTCTTTGAGGATGAGAACCCCCTCACAGTCCTCAGGGTAAGGGTTGTAAGGTATGCCCCGAGGGCATTTAAGGTTTTTATGGAAATGGGGGTTGTAAAAACTTCGGAGGGGCCTCAATGAATTGGAAATCGGAAGTTGAATAGCCATTTTTAAGAGTCAAATTTATCGGAGGGCAGTTATACCACCCCCACGTCAAATTTTCCCCCAATGCATCCGATAGAAATTTTAGGATACCCATTTGTTAAAAAAAAGTCCAAAGATCTCATTACACGGCCTTTGGGGTTGACACAGCCCCCCAAAGTATGGGGATAAGGGTTTTAGGTTATGCCCTGGAGGGGTGTAAGGTTCTTATGAAGAGATGGTCTTGTGAACTTAAGAGGAGCCTCATTTGATAGGGAATGCATACTTCTAGTTCCATTTAAAGATTCAAGCCTGATGGAGAGAAAAGAGCCCCTCCTCTCCCTGATATCATTCTTTCCCCAAACACATTCAATAGAAATTGTGAGACAGCCATTTTGTAGCCAATAGTCCAAAGAGAATATAACAATGTCTTCAGTAATCAAATATAAGAAATATTTAGGGGGATGTTGAACTAAATCAAAACAAAGTATGAGCATGTGAACTTTCAAAAAGGTGACAAAGCAATATCTCAAGAACAATTTCTCAAGAGTAAGTTGGGGGGGGGGATTTTGAACGAGCCAGAAGGCACTATGTGTATACTTTCAGTACTGCAACTACAGTTACTGTAACTAATGACGCTTAGATTATTAAGGTGAAACTTCTAGGAAGTGTTTAGGGGGCGTTCCAATTAAACGAAAAACTATATGCATGCAGGTTTTCAAAAAGGCATATAAGCAATATCATAGGCAGTACCACTCTATAATGGCTAGAATATCATTGAAACATTTAAAGGAGCTATTTCAATTCAAAATTAAAAATTCTAGTATCCTTTCTATGAGTAAAAAGAGATTGGAGAACAATCGGCCCGTCTCTCAAGCTGATTTATTTCCCAAACACATCTAGTCAAAATTTTGTGACAACTATATTGTTCCGCGTAGTAAAACGGTCCAGAAACTGTTTCTTAAGGGATGTTTGGCATGTCAACTTCCTACAATTATGCCAAGCTACAGATTCTTATAGAAAAAAAAACCGAAAAGATATAAATTTTTTTTCATGAAAATGACTTTGTCAATAAAAAACGAAAAGAAATTCATCTAAAAAAAACTTTTTCCACAATACAAGCTTTCAAAGAAAAGTAAAGAGCTCAGTTAAGCCAAAAATGGACAGAAATAAAGTCAAGTAATCATCCAAGCGTAAAACTACAACAAATCAGTATCAATAAATAAATGAAACTTAAAATGAACAGATATTAGAATAAATAGCGGAGTCAAACTCGAAATGAGCAAAAATTAACATTAGTAGGGCTGACGACCCCCATCCCTTCTCAAGATCAGAACAAAATTTGTGCTTTAATGAAAACAAAATATGTTTAAATGTTTTCACTTTTTTTTTACTTAAATAATTACAAACCTTTTTTTCCTCACTAGTTTTTACCTCATTTTTTATTTTAATGAGTAAATATCAGGATTGATAAATTAAACTGACAATCCAGGGTATTTTTTTTTTTCAGTAAAGCCTAATTTATGTTCTGGTCTTGAGAGAGCATGTGGGTTGTCAGCCCTATTAATGCTAATTTTTGCTCTTTTTGAGTTTAACTAGGCAATTTATTATAATTAATGTTCGTTTTGAGTTTCATTTAATTGTTGATATTGATCTGTGGTAGTTTTACGCTTGGAAGATCATTTGCCTTTATTTCTGCCCTTTTTTGGCTTAATACAGCTCTTTACTTTTCTTTGAAAACTTATTCTGTGGAAAGTTTTTTAAATTAATACATATATATGACACCATCATTCAGCCAGGGGAGGGGGTGCCCCCTTATAGGTGCCCCTGACAACATGTGAGTACCCCAGAACTCGAGAATACGCCTTGTCGAGTTTTCAAATGAAAGTCAACAGGAGGGAGCCAAAGCAAGGAATAGGAGATGTTCCACCTGAGTGAAGACTTAGATATATTTATTCCTATATACATCTTGTAATTTTGCACTGTGTTAAAAGTGATTGCAAAAATTTTTGCATAAATCTTCCAGACTCTTAGATTTTTTTTTACCATTATGACTTGTAACCAGGGCAAATTAATGACAGCTAAATTTTACAACTGTAACCCAAGGTTATTTTTCTTCAACAAAGCTCTTGAATAAGTGATTTATTCTCATTGGCGGTGCAATCTCCAGTCTAGTTCTGTATGGGAACGCCCGTCTTCTTAACATAGTAATGTTACAGAAACTGAAACAGAGTTGTTTGGCTATAGACTGATCTATTGTCTAGTCAAAATCCACTGAGAAAAGGTTAGTTTTTAGGTTTGCAAGAAGCTTTTCATGAAAATGAAATCCCAGAGCCTGTTGAGCAATGTTGGTTGCTTTTATTCTAATCAGACTAGCATGGCTCAGCAAGTTCAGCCATGGCATACGTTTCACGAGCTACAGCAAGTTGTCAGTGACAGAATAGGGTATATTCTGTTCAACATAAAATGAGAAAAGCCTTGCTTCAATAGTAGTCTCCTTTTCGTTTTTGGAAAAAGTGATGAACAAGTGGCAGAGTCTGAGAAGACGAAGCAATATTTGATTTGAATGAATGATATGCAATAAGAAATCAGGTAAAAGTTGAAAAATGAACATATTTCTAAATTTTGGAATACATGTTCTACAGGAAATGAATCTTATCCTGTATTTAAATACAGTATTAAGTTTTAAATGAAATAGCATTTTTATTTCTTAACCATTGTTCTGCATTCTGAATTTCACGCATATTTACAAGAACTTCTTTTACTGTATACTGATCAGTCTATTGGGCTGTAAAAGTGAAAGGTAATGCCGAAAAGAAGCTAGATAGGATATCCCAGGACTACTTATTTACTCAATTCTAGCATTGTTCCGCAGTAACCTATCCAGACATATGTCATCAGAGGCAACGCTGTAGCGTTGCCTATAGTAAAGGCCATACGGCTCCAGTGTTTTATTATTTATTTATTATTATTGTTTTTTTCCCAGAGGCAATTCATATGAAAGGGGTCGTCGTAGAAACTTCAAAGGGGGCTCATTCAATTGGAAATCGAGAGTTCTAGTGCCCTTTTAAATAGTCAAAAGTGATTGGAGGGCAACTAGCCCCCCCCCCTCACACTAATAATTCCCCCAAACACATCCAATCAAAATTTTGAGATAGCCATTTTGTTCCGCGCAGTTGATTTCCACATAGAAAATATGTTTTTGAGGAGGACAATCCCCCACAACCCTTAGGGTACGGGTTTTAAGTTATACCCTGGGGGCATGTAAGGTTTTTTATAGAAGGCCTTGTCGTAGAAACTTCAAAAAAGGCTCATTCTATTGGAAATTCAAAGGGATAGTACCCTTTTTAATAGTCGAAAGTGATTGGAGGGCAACTAGCCCCCCCCCCAGCGCCCATCGTTCCCCCAAACACATCCAATCAAAATTTTGAGATAGCCATTTTGTTCAGCGTAGTTAATTTCCAGATAGAAAATATGTTTTTGAGGAGCACAACCCTTAGGGCCAGTGTTTTTAAGTTATGCCCTGGGGGCATATAAGGTTTTTATAGAAGGCGTTGTCGTAGAAACTTCAAAAAAGAATCATTCGATTGGAAATTCAAAGGGCTAGTGCCCTTTTTGATAGTCGAAAGTGATTGGAGGGCAACTCGCCGCCCCCCCCCACACCCATCATTCCCCCAAACACATCCAATAAAAACTTTGAGATAGCCATTTTGTTCAGCGTAGTTGATTTTCAAACAGAAAATATGTTTTTGAGGAGGACACTCCCCCACAGCCCTCAAGGCAAGGGTTTTAAGTTATAGCCTTGGGGTATATAAGGTTTTTTATAGAAGGCGGTGTCGTAGAAACTTCAAAAAAGGCTCATTCGATTAGAAATTCAAAGAGCTAGTGCCCTTTATAATAGTCAAAAATGATTGGAGGGTAACTAACCCCCCTCTCACGCCCACCTTTTCCCCAAACACATCCAATCATAATTTTGAGACAGCTATTTTATTAAACGTAGTTTTAACTTCTGGAAATTAGGTCTTTGAGGATGACAACTCCCCCACATCCCTCAGGGCAAGGGTTGTAAGTTATGCCCTGGGGGCATATAAGGTTTTTTATAGACAACATTGTCGTATAAACTTCAGAGAGGGCTCATTTGATTGTAAATTTAAAGTTCTAGTTAACTTTTTAAGCGTCAAAAGATATTGGAGGGTAGCCAGCTTCCCCCCCTCTAAACCCTATTTTCCCAAATGCATCCAATAAAAATTTTAAGACAGCTATTTTGTTAAAAATAATTCAAAGATCATATAAAAAAAATTCCGGTGTTGACACAACCCACCAGGGCCCGGGGGTAGGCACTGTAAATTATGCCCTGGGGGCATATATGGGTCTTATGGAAAGGATGCTCGTATAAACTTCAACGAGGGATCATTTGATTGGAAATTGAAAGTTCTAGTTCACTTTTTAAGAGTCAACAGAGATTGGAGGGCACCTAGACCGATCTGATAAGAACTTTGAGATAGCTTTTTTTTTAAATAGTTCAAAGACCATATAACGAAAACTTAGGGGTCAACACAGCCCCCTCAGGGCCCGAGGGAAAGTGTTGTAAGTTATGCCTTGGGAGTATAAATGGTTCTTACTGAAGGGATGTTCGTAAAAAATTCAGAGATGCCTCATTAGATTGGAAATTGAAAGTTCTAGTTAATATTTTTCGAGTCAAAAGATATTGGAGGGCAACTAGCCCCCCATGCCCCTTTTCCCAAAATACATCCAATAAAAATTTTGAGATAGGCTTTCTGATAAAAATTGCTCAAAGTCAGATAAAAAAAAAACGCAGGTGTTGTTACAACCCCCTGGAGCCCTGGGTCAGATAGCGTAAGTTGTATCCTGGGTTATACATGGTTTTTATGAGAGGGCTGCTCTTATAATCGTCAGAGATGGCTCATTTGATTGAATATTTAAAGTTCGAGGTCACTTGTTATTTGTCAAAAGAGATCTGGGGGCAGCCATTTCCCAACCAATGTGATGAAATTTTCTAGATAGAAATATTGTAAAAAATAGTTCAAAGGTCGGGTAAGAAAAAATCCGGTTTCAATAGAATCCCCCAGGGCACAGGCGAAGGCGTTCTAAGTTATGCCCTAAGGGCATGTATGGTTACTATGAAAGGGATGCTCGTATAAACTTCATAGAGGGCTCATTTGATTGGAAATTGAAAGTTCTAGTTCACTTTTTAAGAGTCAAGAAAGTTAAACTAGCCCCCCCACGATCTTTTTTTCCCCAAACCCGTCCTCTACAAATTTTGAGATAGCCCGTGTTTTGGAAATTGTTCAAAAATTAGAAAACAAAAACACCCTCCAGAGCCCTCGAGATAGGCGTTGTAAGTGTTGTACTGGGGGCGTATATGGTTCTTATGAAAGGGATGCCCGTATAAACTTCAAAGGGGGCTCCTTTGATTGGAAATTGAAAGTTCTAGTTAAATTTTTAAGAGTAAAAAGATATACGAGGGCAACTAGCCCCCCCCCCCCTCACACACTCTTTTTTTCCCAAGCCCATCCAATAAAATTTTTATAATAGCCATTTCATTAAAAATAGTTCAAAGGTCAGATAAGAAAAATTCCTGTGTCGACAGAACCCGCCAGGGCCCAGAGGCAGGCGTTATGAGTAATGCTCTAGGGGCATATATAGTTCTTATGGATGGGATGGTCGCATAAAGTTCGGAGAGGGCTCATTTGATTTGAAATTGAAAGTTCTTGTTGACGTTTTAAGAGTCAACATAGATCGGAGGGCAATTAGCCCCCCCCCCCACCCTCCTCCACGTCCTAAATGCATCAGATAAAAATTTTGAGATAGACATTTTGTTAAAAATAGTTTAAAGTTCTAATAAACAAAAAACTCCGGTGTCGACACAGCCCCCCAGGGCCCGGGGGTAGGCGTTGTAGGTTATACCCTGGGGGCATATATGGTTGTTATGGAAGGGATGCTCGTATAAAATTCCTAGAGTGCTGATTTGATTGGAAATTGAAAGTTGTAATTCACTTTTTAAGAGTCAAAAGTGATTGGAGGGCAGCTAGCCTCCCCCCACACTCCATTTAATATTTTTCCCAGAGGCACTTCATATAGAAGGGGTCGTCGTATAAACTTCAAAGGGGGCTCATTCGATTGGAAATCGAGAGTACTACTGCCCTTTTTAAGAGTCAAAAGTGATCAGAGGGCAACTGGCCCCCCAAGCCCTTTTCCCCCAAATACATCTGATAAAAAGTTTGAGGTACCCATTTTGTTAAAAATAGTTGAAAGATCGTGTAACAAAAACACCTTTACATGTGGTCATTTCGTTAAGATTAGTTCTGATATCAGATAAGAAAAACTCCTGTGTCAACACAATCCCCCCCCATGGCCGGGGAAGGCGTTGTAAATATTGCTCTGGGGACATATACGGTTCTATGGAAGGTATGCTCGTAGAAACTTCAGAGAGGGTTCATTTGAATGGAAATTAAAAGTTGTAGTTCATTTTCTCAGAGTGAAAAAGATCAGAGGGAAACTAGTCCCTCCCGTCCTCAACGCCTTTGGGCGTATTGGATGGATAAACCCATCCTATATAAACTTCAGGTGACCATTTTTTTAAAAATAGTTCAACCATCAGATATTAAAACTCCAGGGTCGACACAGTAGGTTTTGTAGGTTTTAGACTTTTACAGTGAGAGAAAGAGGTCATACCCAAACTCTTGTTTGTGGTGATTTTTGTTCGTTTCAAGCTTGATTTGCATATTCAATTTAAGTTTCACTCGTTTTAAGATTTATTTATTAATTTACGTTAGTAGAAGGGCCTTATTGACTCCCACGCCCACACCAAATATGGGCATAGAGTCATTAGGGAGAACACGTGGTTAATGGGGTCAATGACCTAAATTTCCAAGGTCGATGTTGTTGTTGTTGTAAGTGCACGCTCTCATCGAATGTCAAGGTCGATGTTGTTGTTGTTGTTTTTGGCACGCTCTCAGCGAATGTTATGAGTTTCCCGGAATTTGGAACACCTGTGCTGTCGACCTCAATTCCCCTATCGTGAATCAATAATTCCCCTTAGAAACAACAAATTAATTCCCCTTTATTGACAGATCAATCAACCAATGACATCATCTGTCAGACTTTAAAAATTTTCGCCTAGAAACGATTCTCCAGGAATAGATCCAAGTCATTAATGTCTTTGCCTCGGAAACAACTCTTTTGGTCGAACTCCAAAGGATATTAATAGCCAAAGGCCATGGAAACAATTCTCCAAGAAACATCTTAGCGATGAATTGTTTTAGCGCGGGAATCAGGTTTCTTATTAATTTGAAATGTATTAGCGCAGAGATGCCAAAAACAAAAGGAACACGCTGAATTACGTTTAGGGATTATTTGGGCAAAACTGTTTTAGACAGGTTATGGAACTATTTCGGCGAAACAGTTAGAGACATTTTGAAAGATGATTTTTGAAGAGATTTTAGAAGAGAATTTAATGGTGAAACTCTGTGGTCGTTATAATACACAAGTTTCATTTGAACAGTGTTGTGAGGTCCTCTACCCCAACCCCAAAGGGTTCCAATCCTCCTACCCCAACCCCGAAGGAAGCCCCCCGGCCTCAAAGGGCCCCCCAGCGCCCAAAGGGCCCCCGGAGCCCCCCAAGGCCCCCCCCGCCCCCCCAAGGCCATCCCCGGGCCCCCCAAAGGCCCATCGAGCTCCCAAAGGACCAACGGGGTCCCAAAGGCCCTCCACCGGTCCCCAAATGTCCCCCAGGCCCCCAACTGCCCCCCCCCCCCGGACCCCCAAAGGCCCTCCCTGTGCCCCAAAGGCCCTCCCTGTGCCCCAAAGGCCCTCCCTGTGCCCCAAAGGCCCTCCCTGTGCCCCAAAGGCCCTCCTGTGCCCCGGCCCCCCAAAGGTCCCCCGGACCAGAGAAGCGCCGCCGGGATGCGCCGTAGGCCAGGAAAGCGCCGCAGGATGTGCCGCAGGGATGCGCCGGGGTCAGGAAAGCGCCGCAGGGGATGTGCCGCAGGGAGGCACCACAGGAAAGTGCCTCAGGATGCGCCGCAGGGATGCGCCGCAAAAAAAAGTAAACTAAAAAGTAAAAATTTTTAAATGTTATCCACAACACGCCCTCCTCAGACCACCAAAGGCCCGCCCCAGGTCCTCAAAGGTCCCCCCGGGCTCCCAAAGGGCCAACCGGCCCCCAAGGGTCCCCCGGGCCCCCAAAGCACCGCAGGAATGCGCCGCGGGTCAGGAAAGCGCCGCAGGGGATGCGCCGCAGGGAGGCACCGCAGGAATGCGCCGCAGGATGCGCCGCAGGGGATGCGCCGCAAAAAAAAGTAAACTAAAAAGTAAAAATTTCGAAATGTTATCCCCCAAACGCCCTCCTGAGACCCCCAAAGGCCCTCCCCTGGTCCTCAAAGGTCCCCCGGGCTCCCAAAGGGCCAACCGGCCCCCAAGGGTCCCCCAGGCCCCCAAAGGTCCTCCCCCGGTCCCCAAAGGTCCATTGGGCTCCCAAAGGCCCTCCCCGGTCCCCAAAGGTCCCCCGGGCTCCTAACAGACCACTCAATCCTCAAGGGCCCCGGAATCCCCAAACGCCCACCCTGGGCCCCCAAGGTCCTGCCCCGGTCTCCATACATGCGCACAAAAACTTACACACACACAAAAACTTACACACACACACAAAAACTTACACACACACACGAAAACTTACACACAAACACAAAAACTTACACACACACGCCAAAACTTACACACACACACACAAAAACTTACACACACACACACACACAAAAACTAACACATGCACACGAAAACTTACATGCAGACAAAAACTTACATGCACACAAACACTTACACACACACACACAAAAAAAATAAGCACACAAAAATACGATAAATCAAACATACATGAAACAAAATACACACACACAAAAAATTACACACACACACACACACACACACAAAAACAAAAAAAAGAAATAACAAAAAACACAAACACACACACACAAAAAATTACACACACACACACACACACACACAACTAACACACACACACAACAAAACTAACACACACACGTCAAAACTTACACACACAAAAACTAACACACACACACACACACACACAAACTTATACACACACACACACAAAAAACTTACACACACAAAAACTTACACACACACACACACACACACAACTTACACACACACAAAAAAAACTTGCATCCACACACAAAATCTTAGACACAGAAAAACTTACACACACACACACACACAAACTGAGACCAACACGCAAAAACTTACATGCACACAAAAACTAACATGCACACAAAAACTTAAACACACACAAAAACTTACACACACGCACAAAAACTTACACACACACACACAAAAACTTACACACACACACACATGAAAAATAAAATACACATATCAAAACTTAAACACACATGCCAAAACTTACACACACACACACACAAACAAACACACACACACACATACAAAAAAATAAAAATGAAAACGAAAAAAAAAAAGAACAAAAAATCATAAAATCAAACAAAAACTTACACTCACACACACACACAAAAACTCACACACACACACAAAAACTTACACACACACGCCAAAACTTACACAGACACAAAAACTTACACACAAACACACACACACACAAAAACTTACACATGAACACAAATAAACTCACACACACACGCACAAAAACTTTCACACACACACACACACACAAACTGACACACACACACACGAAAACTTACACACACACTCCAAAACTTACACACACAAAAACTTACACACACACACACACACACACAAAAACATACACATGCACACTAAAACTTACATGCACACAAAAACTTACATGCACACAAAAACTTAAATGCACACAAAAACTTACACACACACACACACGAAAACTCACACACACACTCCAAAACTTACACACACACAAAAACTTACACACACACACACACAAAAAAAATTAAACATGAAAACAAAAAAAACTCACACCCACATGAAAAAAAAATTACACACACACACACTCACAAAACTTACACACACACACACGAAAACTTACAAGAACACACCAAAACTTACACACACAAAAACTTACACATTCACAAGAAAACTAACACACACACACACGAAAAAATAAACACACACGCCAAAACTTACACACACACACACACACAGCAAAACTTACACACACACGCCAAAACTTACACACACACACACACAAAACTTACACACACACACACACGAAAACTCACACACACACGCCAAAACTAACACACACACAAAAACTTACACACACACACACACACACAAAAACTTACACATGAACAAAAAAAAAACTCACACACACACACAAAAACTTACACACACACACACACACAAAAATTACACACACACACACTAAAAATTACACACACACGCCAAAAATTACACACACAAAAACTTACACACACACACACACACACAAAAAAAATAATAAACAAAAACACAAAAAAAAACTAAGAAACAAAAAAAAAAACACACACACACACACAAACAAACTTACACACACACACAAAAAACTTACATCCACACACAAAAGCTTAGACACACAAGAACTTACACACACACACATAAAAAATTACACCCACACGCAAAAACTTACATGCACACAAAGACTTATATCCACACAAAAACTTACACACACACAAAAAATTACACACACGCACAAAAACTTACACACACACACAAAAATTTACACACACACACACACACATGAAAACTTACACACACACACGACAAAACTTACACACACACGCCAAAACTTACACACACACACACAAAAACTTACACATACACACACACACAAAAACTTACACATGCACACGAAAACTTACATGCACACAAAAACTTACATGCACACAAAAACTTACACACACACACACACACAAAACTTACACACACACACACACGAAAACTCACACACACACACAAAAACTTACACACACACAAAAAATTACACACACACACACACACAAACAAACAAAATTACACATTAACACAAAAAAACAATAAAAAAAAATCTAAAAAAATTTCACACACACACACACACACACAAAACTTACACACACACACACGAAAACAAAGACACACACGACAAAACTTACCAACACAAAAACATACACACACACACACACACACAAAAACAAACACATGCACACGAACACTTACAGGCACACAAAAACTTACATGCACACAAAAACTTACATGCACACAAAAACTTACACACGAAAACTTACACACACACTCCAAAACTTACACACACACAAAAACTTACACACACACACACACACACAAAAACTTACACATGAACACAAAAAAAATCACACACACACCCACAAAAACTACAACACCCACACCCTCAAAAAACTTACACACACACACACGAAAACTTACACACACACGCCAAAACTTACACACACAAATACTTACACATGCACACGAAAACTTACACACACACACGAAAACTTACACACACACGCCAAAACTTACACACACACACACACACACAAAAACACACACACACACTCACAAACATACACTCACACACACAAAAACTTACACACACACACACACAAAAACTTACACATGCACACGAAAACTTACATGCACAAAAAAACTTACATGCACACAAAAACTTACACACAAACACACACACAAAACTTACACACACACACACACATGAAAAATTACACACACACGCCAAAACTTACACACACACAAAAACTTACACAAACACACACACACACACAAAAAATTACACATGAACACAAAAAAAACTCACACACACACGCACAAAAACTTACACACACACACACACACACAAAACTTACACACACACACACGAAAACATACACACACACGCCAAAACTTACACACACAAAAACTTACACACACACACACACACACAAAAACTAACACATCCACACGAAAACTTAAATTCACAAAAAAACTTAAATTCACACAAAAACTTACACACACACACACACACAAAACTTACACACACAAACACACTAAAACTCAAACACTCAAACAAAAACTCACACACACACAAAAACTTACACACACACACACACACAAAAACTTACACATGAACACAAAAAAACTAAAAAACACACGCACAAAAAAAAACACACACACACACACAAAAAAATTACACACAAACACACTAAAACATACACACACACGCCAAAACTTACACACACAAAAACTTACACATGCACACGAAAACTTACACACACACACACAAAAACTTACACACACAAACACAAAAAAATACACACACACACACACACACAAACTTACACAAACACACACACACACAAAAACTTACACATGCACACGAAAACTTACATGCACACAAAAACTTACATGCACACAAAAACTTACACACACACACACACACACAAAACTTACACACACAACACACACACGAAAACTCACACACACACGCGAAAACATACACACACACAAAAACTTACACACACACACACACACACAAAAACTTACACATGAACACAAAAAAAAACACACACACACACTCACAAAAACATACACACACACACAAAATATACACACACACACACACACGAAAACTAACACACACACGCCAAAACTTACACACACAAAAACTTACACACACACACACACACAAACAAATTTACACACACACACACAAAAAACTTACACACACAAAAACTTACACACAAACACACACACACACAAACTTACACAAACACACAAAAAACTTATATCCACACGCAGTAGCTTAGACACACAAAAACTTACACACACACAAAAAAACTTACACACACACGCAAAAACTTTAATTCAAAAAAAAACTTACTTTCACACAAAAACAAAAACACAAACTAATCATTAAACAAACGCAAAAAAACTTACAAACAACCGAGAACAAACACATACACAAACACAAACAACCACACGCACAAACTTAAACACACATAAACAAACACACACACACACACACACAAAAACTTACACAAGCACACGAAAACTTACATGCACACAAAAACTTATACACACACACATGAAAACTTACACACACACACGTACAAAACTTACACACACAAAAACTTAGACACACAAAAACTTACCACACACACACACGAAAACCTTACACACACACACACAAAACTTACACACACACACACACACACGCCAATACTTACACACACACGCACAAAACTTACACACACACACACACAAAACTTACACACACACACACGAGAACTCACACACACACGCCAAAACTTACACACACACACAAGAACATACACACACACACACACACACAAAAACACCCATGCACACAAAAAAACTCACACACACACACACACAAAACTTACACACACACACACACACAAACAACTACACACACACACACGAAAACTTACACACACACGCAAAAACTTACACACACAAACACACACACACACACACACACACACACACACACACACACACAAAAAAACTTACACACACAAAAAAAAATATAAACACACACACACACACACACAATACAAACACACACACACAAAAACTTACATCCACACACAAAAGCTTAGACACACAAAAACTTACACACACACACACAAAAACTTAGACACACACGCAAAAACTTACATGCAAAAAAAAGCTTACATGCACACAAAAACTTACACACACACACAAACTTACACACATACACAAAAACTTACACACACACACACACAAAATAACACACACACACGCATGAAAACTTACACACACACCACAAAACTAACTCACACACCACAAAACTTATACACACACACACACAAAAAGTTACACACACATACACAAAAACATACACAAGCACACGAAAACCAACATGCACACAAAAACTAACATGCACACAAAAATTTACACACACACACACACACAAAACTTACACACACACACACATGAAAACTCACACACACACGCAAAAACTTACACACTCACAAAATCTTACACACACACACACACACACAAAAACTTACACATGAACACACAAAAACTCACACACACACGCACAAAAACTTACACACACACACACACACACACAAACTTACACACACACACACGAAAACTTACACACACACGCCAAAACTTACACACACACAAAAACTTACACACACACACACACAAAAAATTACACATGCGCTCTGAAACTTAAATGCAAAGAAAAACTTAAATGCACACAAAAAATTACATTAACACAAAAAATTACACACACAAACACACGACCAATCACACACACACGCCAAAACTTACACACACAAAAAAACTAACACACACACACACACACAAAAAAAAACTAAAACATGAACACAAAAAAAACTCACACACACACGCACAAAAACTTACACACACACACACACACAAAACTTACAAACACACACACGAAAACTTACACACACACGCTCATAAACTTACACACACAAAAACTTACACATGCACACGAAAACTTACACACACACACACGAAAACTTACACACACACGCCAAAACTTACACACACACACACACACGCGAAAACTTACACACACACGCCAAAACTTACACGCACACACACTCACACAAACTTACACACACACACACACACACAAACTTACACAAGCACACGAAAACTTACAAGCACATAAAAACTAACAAGAACACAAAAACTTAAACACACACACACACACACAACACACACACACACACACACGAAAACTAACACACACACGCCAAAACTTACACACACACAAACACAGACACACACACACACACAAAACTTACACATGAACACAAAAAACTCACACACACACTCACAAAAACTTGCACACACACACACACACAAAAAAAATACACAAAAAAAAAAGAAATATTACAATAAAAAGAAAAAACTTAAACACACAAAAAATTACACACACACACACACACACAAAAAATTACACATGCACACGAAAACTTAAATGCACACAAAAACTTACATGCAAACAAAAACTTACACACACACACACACACACACAAAACTTACACACACAAACACACGAAAACTCACACACACACGCAAAACTTACACACACACAAAAACTTACACACACACACACACACACAAAAACTTACACATGAACACAAAAAAAACTCACACACACACGCACAAAAACTTACACACACACACTCACAAAACTTACACACACACACACGAAAACTTACACACACACACCAAAACTTACACACACAAAACTTACACATGCACACGAAAACTTACACACACACACACGAAAACTTACACACACACGTCAAAACTTACACACACACACACACACACACACTTACACACACACACACACACACAAAACTTACACATGCACACGAAAACTTACATGCACACAAAAACTTACATGCACACAAAAACTTACACACACACACACACACACAAACTTACACACACACACACACACGAAAACTCACACACACACGCCAAGACTTACACACACACAAAAACTTACACACACACACACATATACACAAAAACTTACACATGAACACAAAAAACTCACACACACACGCACAAAAACTTACACACACACACACACACACACACAAAACTTACACACACACGCCAAAACTTACACACACACACAAAAACTTACACACACAAAAACTTACACACACACACACACACACAAACTTACACACACACACAAAAAACTTACACACACAAAAACTTACACACACACACACACACACACAAACTTACACAAACACACAAAAACTTATATCCACACGCAATAGCTTAGACACACAAAAACTTACACACACACACAAAACTTACACCCACACGCAAAAACTTACATGCACACAAAAACTTACATGCACACAAAAACTTACACACACACAAAAAATTAATAACACGCAAAAATAATAACAAACAAAAAAACACACTAAAACACAAACAAAAGAAAACATAAAAACAAACGAAAAAAAAAAAAAAAACAAAACCACAATTACACACACACACACACACACAAAAAACTTGAACAAGTAACAGCAATAAAACATGATAAATCACTAATTTACACAACAAAACGCTCAAATACACACACACGACAAAACTTACTCACCCATAAGATAAGACACACAAAAAATGACAAAAACCCACAAACACAAACTTACACCCATACGCAAAAACTCACACACACACACACAAAACTTACACACACAAAAACTTACACACACACACACACACAAAACTTACACCCACACGCAAAAACTTACACACACACACAAAAACTTGCACACACACACTAAAACATACGCACACACAAAAACTTACACACACTCAAAAAAACTAACACGCACGTACAAAAACTTACACACACACACACACGAAAACTAACGCACACACACGAAAACTTCCACACACACACGCCAAAACTTACACACACACAAAAACTTACACACACACACACACACACAAAAACTTACACATGCACATGAAAACTCTATATGGTGATCCATTCAAACTGAACTATTCACGTAAAGAAGTCTCTATTGGTATCCTTATTCTATACATATCTAGTAGGAGCAAAAAAAAATAGCAGAAACAAATTTATTGTATGATTACAATATAAAACTTATTATGCATATCAAAAATGGGATTAGTCCACCAGCCTGAATGGTGGAAATCCACTAGCTCAATATTGGGGTATCAGTCCACCAGCCTGAATGGTGGAAATTCACTAGCTCAGAATTAGGGTCTTAGTCCACCGGTCTGAATGGTGGAAATTCACTAGCTCAGAATTGGGGTCTTAGTCCAACAGCCTGAATGATTGAAATTCACATTAGACGAGGTTGCGTGCGCAGACACACAGAGAGAGAGACGATTAACACACAGGGATAACACACACAAAGAGACGACACCTAACCTTTTCCGGCGAGTATGGTTAGGTTAGGTTAGGCTAGATTAAGTTAGGTTCGGTTAAGTTAGGTTAGGTTAGCCCACATACGCTTCACTTAGGTTAGCTTAGGTTAGGTGAGAGACAGGCAAAAAGTTAGGTGTATGATTAGGTTAGGTTAGGTTAGATTAAGTTAGGTTAGGTTAAGTTAGGTTAGGCTAGGTTAGCCTACGTACGCGCGCGTACGTAGGCTAACCTAGCCTAACCTAACTTAACCTAACCTAACTTAATCTAACCTAACCTAACCTAATCATACACCTAACTTTTTGCCTGTCTCTCACCTAACCTAAGCTAACCTAAGTGAAGCGTATGTGGGCTAACCTAACCTAACTTAACCTAACCTAACTTAATCTAGCCTAACCTAACCTAACCATACTCGCCGGAAAAGGTTAGGCGTCGTCTCTTTGTGTGTGTTGTCTCTGTGTGTTAATCGTCTCTCTCTCTGTGTGTGTGCGCACGTAACCTTGTCTACTGTGAATTTCAACAATTCAGGCTGGTGGACTAAGACCCCAATTCTGAGCTAGTGAATTTCAACCATTCAGACCGGTGAACTAAGACCCTAATTCTGAGCTAGTGAATTTCCACCATTCAGGCTGGTGGACTGAGACCCCAATATTGAGCTAGTGGATTTCCACCATTCAGGCCGGTGGACTAACCCCATTTTTGATATGCATAATGAGTTTTATATTGTAATCATACAATAAATTTGTTTCTGCTATTTTTTTTTGCTCCTACTAGATATGTATAGAATAAGGATACCAATAGAGACTTCTGTACATGAATAGTTCAGTTTGAATGGATCACCAGATATAGTTTTCGTGTGCATTTGTAAGTTTGCGTGTGTGGGTGTGTGTGTTTAAGTTTTGTGAGTGTGTATTTGTGTGCGTGTGTGGGTGTATTTGTTCGTGTGTGTGAGTATTTTATCGTGTGTGTGTGTGTGTGTACGTTTGTGTGTTTGTTGGTTAGTTTTTGGTCTTTAGTTTTTTGTTGTTGTTTTTTGATATATGGCGTGTGTGTGTGTAAGTTTTTGTGTGTGTGTGTGTAATTTTTTGAATGCATTTTGAAGTTTTTGTGTGTGTGTGTGTGTAAGTTTTTGTGTGTGTAAGTTTTTGTGTGTGTGTGTGTAATTTTTTTATTGATGTATAAAGTTTTTGTGTGTGTGTGTGTGTAAGTTTTTGTGTGTCTAAGATTTTTTGTGTGTAAGTTTTGTCGTGTGTGTGTAAGTTTTCGTGTGTGTGTGTATAATTTTTTGTGTGCATGTAAGTTTTCGTGTGAATGTGTAAGTTTTTTTTTGTGTGTGTGTGTGTGTAAGTGTTTGTGTGTGTGTGTAAGTTTCGTGTGTGTGTGTGTGTAAGTTTCTGTGTGTGTGTGTAAGTTTTTGTGCGTGTGTGTAAGTTTTTGTGTGTGTGTAAGTTTTTGTGTGCATGTAAGTTTTTGTGTGCATGTAAGTTTTTGCGTGTGGGTGTAAGTTTTGTGTGTGTGTGTAAGTTTTTGTGTGTCTGCTATTGCGTGTGGATATAAGTTTTTGTGTGTTTGTGTAAGTTTGTGTGTGTGTGTGTGTGTGTAAGTTTTTGTGTGTGTAAGTTTTTTTTGTGTGTGTGTGTGTAAGTTTGTGTGTGTGTGTGTTTGTTTTTGTGTGTGTAAGATTTGGTGTGTGTGTGTATTTTTTCGTTTTGGTGTGTGTATTTTGTTTGTTTGTTTGTTAGTTTAATTTTTTGTGCGTGTGTGTGTGAGTTTTTTTTTTGTTGTTGTTTCATATTGTGTTTGTGTTTGTGTTTTTGTGTAAGTTTTTTTTGGTTTGTTATTTTTGTTGTGTGTTTGTTAGTTTTAGTGTGTTTGTGAGTGTAAGTTTTGTGTGTGTGTTTGTAAGTTTTTGTGTGAATTTAAGTTTTTGTGTGCATGTAAGTTTTCGTGTGCATGTGTAAGTTTTTGTGTGTTTGTGTGTGTGAGTTTTTGTGTGTGTGTGTGTGTGTAAGTTTTGGCGTGTGTGTGTAAGTTTTTGTGTGTGTGTGTGTAAGTTTTCGTGTGCATGTGTAAGTTTTTGTGTGTGTAAGTTTTGGCGTGTGTGTGTAAGTTTTCGTGTGTGTGTGTGTAAGTTTTGTGAGTGTGTGTGTGTAAGTTTTTGTGCGTGTGTGTGTGAGTTTTTTTGTGTTCATGTGTAAGTTTTGTGTGTGTGTGTGTGTGTAAGTTTTGTGTGTGTGTAAGTTTTGGCGTGTGTGTGTGATTTTTCGTGTGTGTGTGTGTGTAAGTTTTGTGTGTGTTTGTGTGTGTGTGTTGTTGTTTTTTTGTGCAAGTTAGTTTTTTTCTGCTTGTTTTTTTTCGTGTGAATGTGTTAGTTTTTGTGTGTGTGTGTGTGTAAGTTTTTGTGTGTGTGAGCTTTTTCGTGTGTGTGTAAGTTTTCGTGTGTGTATGTGTATTTTTTGTGTGTTTGTCTGTTTGTGAAAGTTTTTGTGCGTGTGTGTGTGAGTTTTTTGTGTTCATGTGTAAGTTTTTGTGTGTGTGTGTGTGTGTGTGTGTATTGTGTGTGTGTGTAAGTTTTGGTGTGTGTGTGTGAGTTTTCGTGTGTGTGTGTGTAAGTTTTGTGTGTGTGTGTGTGTAAGTTTTTGTGTGCATGTAAGTTTTTGTGTGCATGTAAGTTTTCGTGTGCATGTGTAAGTTTTTGTGTGTGTGTGTGTGTAAGTTTGTGTGTGTGTGTGTGTAAGTTTTGGCGTGTGTGTGTAAGTTTTGGCGTGTGTGTGTGTGTGTTTGTTGTTTTGTTTTTGTTTTTTTGGTCTTTTTGTTTTTTTTTTTTGTTCTTGTTCATGTTTAAGTTTTTGTGTGTGTATGTTTTGTCGTGTGTGTGTCAGTATTCGTGTGTGTGTGTGTTAGTTTTGTGTGTGTGTGTGTGTGTATGTTTTTTTGCGTGTGTTTGTGAGTTTTTTGTGTTAATTTGTAAGTTTTTGTGTGTGTGTGTGTGTGTGTAAGTTTTTTTGTGTGTGGTGGTTTTTGCGTGTGTGTGTGAGTTTTCGTGTGTTTGTGTGTGTAAGTTTTTGTGTTCATTTAAGTTTTTGTGTGCATGTAAATTTCCCTGTTCTTGTAATTTTTCGTTTGCTTATGTAAGTTTTTTTGTGTGTGTGTGTGTGTGTAAGTTTTTGTGTGTGTATGTTTGTTCTTTTTTTTGTTTTTTTTCGTGTGTGTGTGTGTAAGTTTTGTGTGTGTGTAAGTTTTTGTGCGTGTGTGTGTGAGTTTTTTTGTGTTCATGTTTAAGTTTTTGTGTATTTGTGTGTGTGTGTGTTTAAGTTTTTGTGTGTGTGTAATTTTGTGCGTGTGTGTGTGATTTTTCGTTTGTTTGTGTGTTTAAGTTATTTTTGTGTTTTTGTTTTTATTTTTTTTTGTGAATGTAATTTTTTGTGTGAATTTAAGTTTTAGTTAGCATGTGTTAGTTTTTGTGTGTGTGTGTGTGTGTATTATTGATTGATTGGGGTTGTTTTTGTTTGCGACTTTGATTTATTTTTGTCGTGAGTGTTTGTTAGTTTTCATTTGTGTGTGTGTGTGTGTGTATGTTTTTGTGTGTGTGCGTAAGTTTTTTTGCGTGTGTGTAAGTTTTTGTGTGTGTGTAATTTTTTGTGTGGTTATAAGTTTTTGTGTGCATGTAAGTTTTTGCGTGTGGGTCAAAGTTTTTATTTGTGTGTGTGTAAGTTCTTGTGTGTCTAAGCTTTTGTGTGTGGATGTCAGTTTGTTTTGTGTGTGTGTGTAATTTTGTGTGTGTGTGTGTGTGTGTGTGTAAGTTTTTGTGTGTGTAAGTTTTTTTTTGTGTGTGTGTGTAAGTTTGTGTGTGTGTGTGTGTGTGTCTAAGTTTTTGTTTGTGTAAGTTTTGGCGTGTGTGTGTAAGTTTTCGTGTGTGTGTGTTTGTGTTAGTTTTGTGTGTGTGTGTGTGTGTGTGTAAGTTTTTTTGTGTGTGTATTTGAGTTTTTTTTGTTGGCATTTTTTTTTTTTGTGTGTGGGGGGGTGTTTTTGTTTGGGTATATGAGTATTTTTTTTGGTGTGTGTGTGATTTTTCGTGTGTGTGTGTGTGTAAGTTTTGTGTGTGTGTGTGTGTATTATTTTGCGTGTGTGTTTGAGTTGTGGCGTGTGTGTGTGTAATTTTTCGTGTGTGTGTGTGTGTGTAAGTTTTGGCGTGTGTGTGTGTCTAAGTTTTCGTGTGCATGTGTAAGTTTTTGTGTGTGTAAGTTTTTTCGTGTGTGTGTAAGTTTTCGTGTGTGTGTGTTTAAGTTTTGTGTTTTTGTGTGTTTTTGAAAGTTTGTTTGAGAGTGTTTGTTATTAATTTTTTTTTCTTGTTTAATTTTGTGTTTGTTTTTGTGTGTGTGTGTTTAATTTTGTGTGTGTGTGTCAGTTTTTGTGTGTGTGTGTTATTTTTAGTGTGTGTGTGTGTGTAAGTTTTGTGTGTGTGTGTGTGTGTAATTTTTTTTGTGCATGTAATTTTTTTTGTGCATGTAAGTTTTCGTGTGCATGTGTAAGTTTTTGTGTGTGTGTGTGTGTAAGTTTTTGTGTGTGTGTGTGTCAGTTTTTGAGTGTGTGTGTAAGTTTTTGAGTGTGTGTGTGTAAGTTTTCGTGTGTGTGTGTGTGTGTAAGTTTTTGTGTGTGTGTGTCAGTTTGTGTGCGTGTGTGTAAGTTTTTTTGTGTGTGTAAGTTTTTGTGTGCATGTAAGTTTTTGTGTGCATGTAAGTTTTTGCATGTGGGTGTAAGTTTTTATGTGTGTGTGTGTAAGTTTTTGTTTGTCTAAGCTTTTGTGTGTGTGTGAGTTTTTTGTGTGTGTGTATGTGTGTTTGTGTGTGTGTTTGTGTGTGTGTGTAAGTTTTTGTGTGTGTAAGTTTTGGTGTGTGTGTGTAAGTTTTCGTGTGTGTGTGTGTAAGTTTTGTGTGTGTGTGTGTGTGTGTGTGTAAGTTTTGTGTGTGTGTGTGTGTGTGTGTGTCAGTTTTTGTGTGTGTGTGTGTGTGTTATTTTTTGTGTGTGTGTTAGTTTTGGCGTGTGTGTGTGAGTTTTCGTGTGTGTGTGTGTGTAAGTTTTGTGTGTGTGTGTGTGTGTAAGTTTTGGCGTGTGTGTGTAAGTTTTGGCGTGTGTGTGTGGGTGTGGCAGTTTGTGAGTGTGTGTGGATGTTTTCGTTGGTTTGTCTGTATGTGGTCGTGTGCATGTGGTTTTGTGTGTGTGGGTAATTTTGGGCGTGTTTGTGTATGTTTTGGTGGGTGTTTGTGGTAGTTTTGTGTGTGTGTATGTGTGTAAGTTTTTGTGCGTGTGTGTGTGAGTTTTTTTGTGTTCATGTGTAAGTTTTTGTGTGTGTGTGTGTGTGTGTGTAAGTTTTTGTGTGTGTGTAATTTTTTTCGTGTGTGTGTGTGAGTTTTCTTTTGTGTTTTTGTTTAAGTTTTTGCGTGCATGTAAGTTTTTGTGTGCATGTAATTTTTTGTGTGCATTTAAGTTTTGGTGTGCATGTGAAAGTTTTGTGTGTGTGTGTGTGTGTGTAAGTTTTTGTGTGTGTGTAAGTTTTTGAGTGTGTGTGTAAGTTTTATTGTGTGTGTGTGTTAGTTTTTTTTGTTTTTGTTTGTGTGTGTTTGTGTGTGTGTGTGTGTGTTTTTGTGTGTTTTTGTGTGTTTTTGTTTGTTTTTTTGTTTGTTTGTGTATGTTTGTTTTTGTGTGTATGTTTTTGCGTGTGTGTGTGAGTTTTCGTGTGTGTGTTTGTGTGTAAGTTTTGTGTGTGTGTGTGTGTGTACGTTTTTGTGTGCATGTAAGTTTTTGTGTGGATATAAGTTTTTGTGTGCATGTGTAAGTTTTTGTGTGTGTGTGTGTGTAAGTTTTTTTTTGTGTTTGTGTAAGTTTTTGCGTAGGTGTTTTATTTTTTTCGTTTTTGTTTGATAGTTCTTGTTTTTGTTTTTTTAAGTTTTTGTGTGTGTGTGTAAGTTTTTGTGCGTTTGTGTATGTTTGTGTGTGTGTGTAAGTTTTTGTGTGCATGTAAGTTTTTGTGTGTATATAAGTTTTTGAGTGTGGGTCTAAGTATTTGTGTGTGTGTGTGTAAGTTCTTTTGTTTCTTTTATTTTGTGTTTTTATTTAAGTTTTGTTTGTTTGTGTTTAATTTTTTGTGTGTGTGTTTGTGTTTCAGTTTTTTTGTGTGTTAGTTTTTTGTGTTTGTGTGTGTGTATTAGTTTGTATGTGTGTGTGTGTGTGTTAGTTTTTGTGTGTTTAAGTTTTGGCGTGTGTTTGTATTTTTTCGTGTGTGTGTGTGTATTTTTTTTTTTTGTGTGTTTGTGTGTGTAAGTTTTTGTGTGTGTGTGTGTGTGTGAGTTTTTTTTGTGTTGATGTGTAAGTTTTTGTGTGTGTGTGTGTGTGTAAGTTTTTTTGTGTGTGTATTTTTTTGCGTGTGTGTGTGAGTTTTCGTGTGTGTGTGTGTGTTTTAGTTTTGTGTGTGTGTGTGTGTAAGTTTTTGTGTGCATGTAAGTTTTTGTGTGCATGTAAGTTTTCGTGTGCTTGTGTTATTTTTTGTGTGTGTGTGTGTGTAAGTTTTTGTGTATGTGTGTGTGTAAGTTTTTGTGTGTGTGTGTAAGTTTTCGTGTGTGTGTGTGAGTTTTCGTGTGTGTGTGTAAGTTTTTGTGTGTGTGTGTAAGTTTTTGTGTGTGTGTAAGTTTTTGTGTGCATGTATGGGGACCGGGGGAGGACCTTTGGGGCCCAGGGAGGGCGTTTGGGGATCCGGGGGCCCTTGAGGATTGAGTGCTCTTTTGGGAGCCCGGGGGACCTTTGGGGACCGGGGGAGGGCCTTTGGGAGCCCAGTGGACCTTTGGGGACTGGGGGAGGACCTTTGGGGGCCCGGGGGACCCTTGGGGGCCGGTTGGCCCTTTGGGAGCCCGGGGGACCTTTGAGGACCAGGGGAGGGCCTTTGGGGGTCTGACGAGGGCGTTTGGGGGATAACATTTCGAAATTTTTACTTTTTAGTTTACTTTTTTTTTGCGGCGCATCCCCTGCGGCACATCCCCTGCGGCGCATCCTGCGGCACTTTCCTGCGGTGCCTCCTTGCGGCGCATCCCCTGCGGCGCTTTCCTGACCCGCGGCGCATCCCTGCGGCGCTTTGGGGGCCCGGGGGACCCTTGGGGGCCGGTTGGCCCTTTGGGAGCCCGGGGGGACCTTTGAGGACCAGGGGAGGGCCTTTGGGGGTCTGAGGAGGGCGTTTGGGGGATAACATTTCGAAATTTTTACTTTTTAGTTTACTTTTTTTTGTGGCGCATCCCTGCGGCGCATCCTGCGGCACTTTCCTGCGGTGCCTCCCGGCGGCACATCCCCTGCGGCGCTTTCCTGACCCGCGGTGCATCCCTGCGGCACATCCTGCGGCGCTTTCCTGGCCCACGGTGCATCCCGGTGGCGCTTCTCTGGTCCGGGGGACCTTTGGGGGCCGGGGGTGGGCCTTTGGGGCACAGGGAGGGCCTTTGGGGCACAGGAAGGGCCTTTGGGGCACAGGGAGGGCCTTTGGGGGTCCGGGGGGCAGTTGGGGGCCTGGGGGACATTTGGGGACCGGGGGAGGGCCTTTGGGACCCCGTTGGTCCTTTGGGAGCTAGATGGGCCTTTGGGGGGCCCGGGGAGGTCCTGTGGGGGTCTGAGTGGGCCTTTGGGGGCGCCGGTGGCCCTTTGGGAGCTTGGGGGGCCTTTGAGGACCGGGGGCTTCCTTCGGGGTTGGGATAGGAGGATTGGAACCCTTTGGGTTGGGTTAGAGGACCTCACAACACTGTTCAAATGAAACTTGTGTATTATAACGACCACAGAGTTTCACCATTAAATTCTCTTCTAAAATCTCTTCAAAAATCATCTTTCAAAATGTCTCTAACTGTTTCGCCGAAATAGTTCCATAACCTGTCTAAAACAGTTTCGCCCAAATAATCCCTTAACGTAATTCAGCGTGTTCCTTTTGTTTTTGGCATCTCTGCGCTAATGCATTTCAAATTAATAAGAAACCTGATTCCCGCGCTAAAACAATTCATCGCTAAGATGTTTCTTGGAGAATTGTTTCCATGGCCTTTGGCTATTAATATCCTTTGGAGTTCGACCAAAAGAGTTGTTTCCGAGGCAAAGACATTAATGACTTGGATCTATTCCTGGAGAATCGTTTCTAGGCGAAAATTTTTAAAGTCTGAAAGATGATGTCATTGGTTGATTGATCTGTCAATAAAGGGGAATTAATTTGTTGTTTCTAAGGGGAATTATTGATTCACGATAGGGGAATTGAGGTCGACAGCCCAGGTGTTCCAAATTCCGGGAAACTCATAACATTCGCTGAGAGCGTGCCAAAAACAACAACAACAACATCGACCTTGACATTCGATGAGAGCGTGCACTTACAACAACAACAACATCGACCTTGGAAATTTAGGTCATTGACCCCATTAACCACGTGTTCTCCCTAATGACTCTATGCCCATATTTGGTGTGGGCGTGGGAGTCAATAAGGCCCTTCTACTTACGTTAATATCTATTGTATGTTTGTTTGCATTAATTGTTCATTTAATTTCTGTTCGTTTTAAGTTTCATTTATACTTCGATAGGAATTTTTTTTTCATTTTAAGCTTAATATTCATATTCAATCTAGGCATTACTCGCTTTAAGATCTTTTTATTCATTTATATTATTACTTGTTGTATGTTTTTGCTATGATTGCTTATTTAATTTATGTTCGTTTTGGGTTTCATTTATTCTTTAATAGTAATTTCTAGTCGTTTTGAGTTTGAATTTTAAAAGGTATTTGTATCTGCTGAGCTTAAGTTTAAAATGGCCTTTACTCTTCTTTGAAAAACTTATTTTTCGGAAAGTTTTTTTTTAACTAATTAAAGGTAGAGAGCAAACATTTGCCCCTTTTCCCAAACGGTGACATTACTTAGTGTAAATTCAGGGATAAAAGTCATTTCGGGGTATAAATACGCTGATCAAAGTCATTTCGCGATATAATTGCGATATGCGGTATAATCAGAAAAAAGTGCGGCATTTCTATCCAAACTTCGGTATTATACCACCAAATGCGGTATAAGTGGCAACACAGCCGTCAAGACTGAGAAGGATCTCTCGAAAATGAAAGAACAAGTCAATTAATGCAGGTGTATATCATTAAACAAGTAGGTTCGAAAAGTAGAGTAGTTACAGGCCAAGATAAAAGACATTATTTTAATTTTGGTTGGAAATTAAGTTCTTGGATTAGGCATTCAAGGAAAAGCCAACTACAAGATAACTTGCAAGTGTTTTATAAAGCTAGCTGCTGAATGCATTCTCAAGATGGAGACCAATATTTGCTCTCATAAAATAACCAATTTATGTCCTCTTATAGATAGTGAGTCACTCATAGAAATTGACAGCGCATATTATCCGTGAAAGAGTTTTTGAGTGAAGTATACTCCCTGTATTTAAAAAGATAAAACTGTAAATAAAAATGTTAAAAAAAACTGTATTCTATATATCAGTTACTTCTTAGAATTATTAATTTAAATATCCAAATTTTTTTGGCGAAATTAAAGAGCGAAGTTGAATTTAAAAATGAAAAAAAAAAACAGCTTCGCCGCTTATGAAACATACAGTCCCTGTATCTGTATAAATGTGAAAATCTAGTGCTTTACTGAAAACATAAAATTGACGCAAAAACAAAGGAATAGAAACATGAACATCCTTAGGTGGCCGGCAGAAAATAAAACAATTATTCATATAGCTCTCAATACTCTTTAACCGGCATGAAATCAATTAATTTTACTAAGTGATTTGACTCTCCAAACACTCAAGAAAACTCAGTTTTTGGTAACGTGCTACTTTTTCAGGATTCTATAAATATAGGGAAATTTTACTATTCAGTTTGTATAAATAGTTTATCAGAAATATGATGCTTAAATCTCGAACCAGTAACCTTTGAAAGTTTTAAGTTACAACTTCTTTACTTAGTTTCATGAGAAAAAAAAATGTTTTTAGTAATTTTTGTATGCTGTTTAAGTTATATAAACATTGACAGTAAACCGTATAAAAAGATTTTTTCGAACTTAGGTAAAGAAATTCATGAATATTACATTATTTTTTACTTAAATAGGGCATTGCATATAGGTTTAACTTCAAATGTCTACTAAACCTTGCTTTAAAATTCTGGGATTTGTCACAAAAAGAGTCAACGGAGTATTCATCCTTGTTATTTTTGGGGAGTTGCAAACAAAGAATTCAATTTCTGTTTGTTGAACAAATTACTTTCATGAAAGTTTTTCATCGAAAAATACATTTCTTGATATTTTCGTTGAAAAACTGGAAAAAAAACCTAGTTTGCTTTTCGGATGCAACATCAAGGGTGCCGGCAGAAAATTTTTCAGGGGGGAGCAGACGCTAAAACAGCAGTGGTGGTTAGGTGACAGTTTAGATGGTTTACGGCACCCAAATACGACTTTACCCCAAAGAGGACAAATTTGCAATCAATTTAAAATCCAGAGAAGCTAAGTGATTTAAAAGTATCAATAACTATATTTTACGCTTCCCAGTTGCAAAAGAAGTAATGCCACGCGGTGGTAGTACTGGATTTGTAATGACATTATTCTATGTTTGGTGATCTGTAATTGCGTATCAGCCATAATGAGGGGGTGTGAGTCATTGTTTAGGTGGGGGGGACAAACTGCTTACTCTTCTTGAGGCTTCAGAGGTGAAAAAGGCAAGCCCCGCTATGTCCGTCATCCTCAGCTCCGCCATGAAATTTATGTGGGGTGGCAGATACTGCTAGGAACTTAGTTTTCAGCAATTTTCAATGGTAATATTTTTCTTTTTCCTTTATTTGAAGTACTTCAATGTATTTAAAAAATATATGTAATGTATTTATCATTAAGAAAATCCTATTGTAGAGGTTGCGATGGCTTCAGTTATGTAGAAGATCAGAAGACTCACAGAATTTTCATCCATCCAAATAATAATCCTCCTTTTCATCCAACCAAAATTCATTAGTGACAAAAGTAACAAGGACTTTTCACCAAAATTACTATTCATCACCAATTTTTTAAGTATATTCAAATTTTATCCAAAATTGAAATTGCAAATTTAAACGTAGGACGGTACTAATCAACGTACAATAATTGATTTACACATTTTAAAAGCAATTAACCAGGGATTTAAGGGGCCGGTACCTCAAATTATATCTTGGGTAGGCCTGGGTATGATTTGGAAAACAAGCAGAAATTAAATATAAAAAGAGCTTTTCAACTGAAAGCAAGGAACAGATTTGGAACCTATTTTAACAGAATATTCTTTGTATGAAGGGGGTGTCTCCTCCTTGGCTCCTTACTCTTTACTGTTTTCCAAATTTTTTAAGAAAATTTGCAATTGAAAAAAAAAAGTATTTTTCAAAGCACTAAAAAACTTTTTTTTTAATGAGCAAGAAGTCGAAAAGGGGCATTTGCCCTTGTATACATGGTGATTTATATTTGTTTTAAGTTTTAAACTTGCTCCGTACTTTAGTTGATAAACCTTTTCTATTTGTTAAATTACATTTCATGAAACTGTGTGTCCTGGCTCAATAGTAACCCAAACTCTAAAAAACAGAATTTTTATACCAATAGAAATTCGAAAGAATTGGCTTATAATGCTGATTCTAAATATATTAGTTTCATTAAGTTTAGTCTTACCCATCAAAAGCTACGAGCCTGAGAACATTTGTCGGATTTTCGGAAAAAGTGGAAATGACCCCCTTGAAGTCAGTTATTATCAATGGAAACTACACCATCATATTCGACGTATCAAAGAACCATACTTTAGACGTTTCAAGCTAATATCTGCAAAAATGTGCAATTTTGTATTGTGTAGAGAAAGATAAATGACAGATGCGTGTTTCTTTTTTTCCTAGGGGTGATCGTATCGACCCAGTGGGCCTAGAAAGTCAGGATTGGGCTCCTTTTCATGGAAATGAAAAGTTCTTGTGCCCTTTTTAAGTGATCAAATATATTGGAGGGCAACTAGGCCCCTCCCACGTCACTTTTTTCCCAAAATCGTCCGATCAAAGTTTTGAGATAGCGTTTTTCTTCAGCATAGTTGAAAGGCCCGATAACTTTGTCTTTGGATATAAAATGACCCCCTACGGCCCCCGGGGAAAAGTTTTTAAGTTATAAAAATTACTCTTTGTTTTATTTGTTATGGGGAACTATGCATACATTTTTCGGGTGGGGAGGACGAATTTTCTGCTGGGAGAATTTTCAATAGTTTCCAAGGGTGAAATTTTAAGAAAAAATTTTACACTGGGTGAATTTGCAAGAATTCATATACGAAATTTCTTTATATGTCTTGCTTTCTCTTTGCCGATTTAATTTTACGCGTGGAGATGTTAACAGTAATTGTCCGGGGTAAGTCTTCGCCAGGATTGAATTGTCTAGAGAATATTTCTATGCGGAGGGGGATTATTCCGTGGAGATGGAGCCAGGTATCCTTTCCTTATTTAAAAAACGATCAAAAATAAAAAAAACAAGTTTTTTCAACTCGAAGTAAGGAGCAGCATTAAAACCTAAAACAAACAGAAATTATTACACATATGAGGGGGGTTGCCCCCCCTTCAACATCTCGCTCTTTGCGCTAAAGTTTAGATTTTGTCCTAATTCTTTAAAAACGATTCCTAAAACACAAAGGTCGTTTAATTAGAACAATAAGCAACTTTTTTTTAATGCGCAAAAAAACTGTAGCTTGAAGAGCGAGGTGTTGAGGAAGGGGAAAGGCCCTCATATATGTAATAATTTCTTTTCGTTTTAGGTTTTCATGTTGCTCCTTACTTCGAGTTGAAAAATCTTGTTTTATTTTCGTTATTTAATGAAGATTAGAGACGAACAATTTCCTAAAGGAAATAGAAGAAGTATGTCAATTAATGTAAAAGTATTTAAAAAGGAATAAAAGCAAGTGGTTAAAAAAAATACAGAAAGCAATAGCCTACTTACAAAAACTAAGATATAAACTCCCAGCATTAAGTTCTTTTGAGCAATGCCGAAGTGTTGGACGATTATTTTTTAACAATATCGACAGTTTTGAACTTGGTTATAAAACACCAAAATATTTAATGCCTTTAGAGTCAGTGTTTATAAAAAGTAACGCATTATCAAAGTATTTTGTTCAAAGTAAAACATCAAAACTAAGATTAAGAAAATCAAATAAAAATTTTAATTCAACATTTTCAATTTAATTTTGAATGCCAAAAACCAATATATTTGACACCTTTATACTTCATAACTTTTAAAAATTAAATCTTTTTCAAAGGGAAAACCAGATAAATACAATCACTCCTAGAAAAAAAAATGATAATAAAACACAAAAACGTATCCGTTCAGGGAGGAAATACCAAAATTCTTAGCCTTCCGTACAGGACAAACATTTCTGATTATTATAGTGGCTTCATATACCAGATCATGGGTATTCTTACAATGCAAGAAAAAGTTGACGGCACATTCTTACCGAAATTGCCCCTTATTAAGTTTTTTCCTTGTGTTTTCTACAATTATACGAACTTTCTTGTGCTATAATAACTGCACTAATTATTAATAAACACGAGGTTTTTTTTCGGGGTGGGGGGGGAAGGGGGGGGGGTCACACAAAAAAAAACAAAAAACGCATATGAAGTTTGTTTATATCCATTTTTGTTACGTTTTTACGAGTCAAAAAATATTTCGGGGAGGGGGGGGTGTCAAAACCCCCTAACACCCCCTCTGGGTACGGCCTTGAATAAACAAATACATATTTAAGATTACGATAAAAAGCTGGTTCTTTGACTGAATTATATCAGTAGTTAGGCTCTTATACGTTCGTTATTGACAAGGATCGTTATTTACTTACCTTTCCTTACTATGAAGAATTTTTTTTTTTTTTTGCTCCAACCAAATCACATAGAAAAATTTTTTGTGAAAAACTTTTTAGGGGTTACTCAGTCACAAATTACAACTTATATTTTCCTTATTATAGGGTCAAAATCTATTGGCAGGCAGCCAACAATGGGGCATCAAAAAATTTGTCCATGGTTTTTCTCTATTCTGCTTTTTTTTCTTTGGTTTCCTTATAATTATTATATAGTCCCAAATTTCCAGGGGGGCCATGGTCTCCCCTTGCCGGTGCCCATGTACAATATGGCACTTGCTAATGGCGTCATCTATTCAAATTTATAAAAGGCAATTAAATATAAAATTATCTTTTAAATGGCCATTAAATAGCTGACTGTAATGTCCCAGTACCCCGCTCAATTTTTCCATTTCAGAAATGACAACTACATTGAAATTTCAGGGTGCTATGTGGCATTTTATGATGGTGTTAGCAAGTTTATAAAAAGTGGTTAGACATTAAAATTAAAATTTAAATGAGCTCTTAAACAGCTTTATATGATATCCTGTTTGTTATCGGGAAATATACGAAAATGTTTTTGGGGCGTTTTCTGCGGAGGGGTGATTTTCCATGGAGAGAATTCTCCTTGAGGAGAAAAATTTTCAGGAAGAATCTTTCCGCGGGATATTGTAAATGGGGGGGGAGAAGATTTTCTGTTTGACTTTTTGTCACAATATTTAAGAAAGACTGCTCAAACACAAGGCCCGTTGAATTAGAACTATTTTTAAAGAAGTTCAAAATTTTAACGTAAAGAGTGAGGGTAGAGGAAGGAACAGCCCCCCTCAACTACGAAATAATTTTTGATTGTTTTAATTTTTGATCTTCCTCCTTACTAAAAGATTGATAGAGCCCACTTCGCTCTTTACTTAGTAGCGCTATTACGCTGCTTATGATGTTATTATTTCTTAAACCAAGTTTCTCTTTTAAGTTTTCATCGAAGATCACATTTCCATTTTCAAAGTTGCAGTAATGAAAGCTGTTAGCTGTTTTGAGGAATAATTAAAAGTGAAAGTACACTTTTCCTAGCCTGCCATTTTTCTTTTGATTACCCGACACGGTTCAATCAAACTATTATAATCTTTATAGGGTATGGTGGTATAGGGTTATTCATCACAGTAATAAGTTTTAAACTTTTTGATGTTGTAGGATGACCAATTATGTATCAGATAAATGACCCATTTCCTGTAAATTTGCTTTTCCTTTTCGTATAATTTCGTAATTTTTTTTTAAAGTATCCATGACACCGGAGATGAAATTCTAATTCTTTAAATTGGTTGGGAACACGTCTTAAAAAAATACGAAAAACCAGGAATCATATTTTAATTAAAAGATCTTCAGTTCTTATATCAGTTTAATTAATTCTTAATAAAGAAGTAATCTTTACAAGTTTTAAACAATCTGGAGGCACACATTTCTAAAACTACTGATTAATGAAAAACATTTAATCCAACTGAGTCGAAATAAAAACAAACTTGACAACTTTATTCGCATAAGATCAATACCGGCTGCAGAATTATTAAACGATACAAGCACTTCCTTTAACTCCATTATTGTCACTGGTTTGAGGCATAACGAGATGTCCACCTCTTCTGGTAGATATCCCTCAAATCCATTTACCATTCTAGCGCTACAATTATTCTCAGTCACTTTTTCGGCAATATCGGTAAAATGGTCACATATCTGACTCGGGCTAATTGAATCTGGGAACCTTTAAATTTTCCTTTTTGTCACCTCCTTAATTGCCCTCGATGATTTTGTAGGACTTCCCCCAGCTCGCTTCAACTACTCTTTGTAATAATCTTTTTTTAATTCTTCTCAGAATTTTATTTCTAAAATTATTATGCAGTAAAGTATTTCTTTCATACAAGTTCCCTTTACAGCCTTCATATAAAGCTTGTGACTTTTCTTTATACATTTAAGGAAAGAGCTACTAATCCATGTTTCGACAAGATTAACATACCTATTAATTCTTTTCTCCTGTTAGTGACCAGCTATCAAGAAAAGTTGCTGAATTCCTTGTAATCACTTGTTGGTATATTAATAGCTGCACGCAACTCACAAAGCATCAACAAGTTACAAAATACAGCAGATATTTGATAACGGTGAATTTTTTTTTATAAAGTCGATGTTGAAGTCCCCTCCAATATAGCATGCACGCGTATTCATTGGTTATTTTTATAACAGATCTTGAAGGCAACCCATAAAATTCTCAAAACTACCGAAGGGTGGCCTATGCACAATACAAATAATAAAACAATCTCTGTTCACTTGTATTTCTAGAATCAAAGACTCAAAAACCATTTCGACATTTACTTGAATATCAGTCCTTAACTTTCAAGGGAATTTCCTCCTAACATAAGCAGCAATTCTATCATGCTGCCGTATCTTCATGGGCTGCATAGCCAGTTCAAAACCGTCAAGATTTAATAACGAAGCAGTGTGATCCCTCCACCATGTCTCGTTCAGAGCTATAACATGAAAATTTGAACTTTGAATCGATTCAACGAGGAAACTAAAAGGTGAGTTAAATCCCTGACAGTTTAAATGAAACATATTTACTCTAACACTAAATGCTCTTTGGTACTTTAAACCGCAAGTGAGCACATACTTCCTTTTATCAATTCTGATAATACTTACATCGAATTCAAAATCACGGCTCAGGTACGCATTACCCTCTTCATTAGAATTGACCGGGTTTAAAATAATCCCTATAATTTACTAGCATCACTTTTAATAACACAACTCTTCCGAAATTCTCTACTCTACTTAATAGATATAGGCTTTAAGTCAAAAACGTAAGGATGGGAGGTTGGGGAAGTGGACGGGGGATATATACTGCACCATTAGTGGTGAAGCCTGCTGAAAAAGCCGAATGCATATGAAATTCACCCTAGCCCACACAAAAGCTTGTTTAAACTATACTACTGCCGCCTGCAGCATTTCATTGCTGATACTTTTAGCAAAAGATTGATCACCAGTACTTAATTTTATGTTTATTTAATGTTTGTTTATTGTTTATTATGTGTCGTTTAATAATTTGAATTTAACCAAGCAGCGTCTTTGGTAAATGGTAACTTTTCTTCAGTAGCGCTCGAATAAAATTCCCCCTCCCCCATAAAAATGCTGGCGCTACGTCCCTGCATTCTGAGCTTGCATAGTTGAATAGTTATGGACCCTGTTTCCTAGTTGAAACATAATATTAAAGGAAGGTCCTAGATTGTTATTTATTATCTGATACATTATAGTTTTTTATTACTGTTAAAGACTAAAACCAAACACTGGTACTGCTCTTACTTTTTCATAGTTTGTAAATTTTTGGGGTTTTAAACTTTTTTGGTTTTTAATTTATTTTTTGATCGTTTTTCAAATGAAAACGGAAATCCTCTTAGTGGAATTTTCCCCCATAAATTCCATTTTTTTCAGTTTTCGCTCGATCTTCTAGGTGTATTGCTTCGATACCATTACATATGGAAAAAAACCAAACAGATACACATATATCCGTGATCCTTTTTTTGTGATCTTTTTGGCAAAAAACATAACTCCAAAATTTTGCTGATGGGAGCTTGAAACCTCTACATTAAAATTCTCTGACACGCTGAATCTGATGGTATGATTTTCATGCAGATTCTTTGACTTTTTTTTGGGGGGGGGGGAGGGTGTTTCCTCCCTTTTTCGAAAATCAGGCAAATCTTCTCAGGCTCATAGCTTTTGGTAGGTAACACTAAAATTAATGAATTTTATGTTTTGAAGTAAGTATAAAATGCGGATTCTTTTGATTGATTTATTGTTACCCAAATTCCGTTTTTTAAGTTCCGATTACTATTGGGCCGTCGCTCATTACTTACAGCTCATTACCATGAACTGTAAGATAAAACCAAATAACAATACACCAGTCTTTATATAATATTACCAGTAACTTATAAGGAGATTGATAAAGAGACAAAATCAAAGTCTCTTCTAATCTTCTAATACATTTGTGTTACGTATCATACTTTAATATATATATATATATATATATATATATATATATATATATATATATATATATATATATATATATATATATATATAATGCAAATTTCGTAGAATACTATATCTTAATCTAGTACTATCCCTATTACTTTAGAAGGTACTAATTAGCAGATTAGGCATTGGTTAAATTATTACAAGAAAATTGACATAGCGCTGTGAAAATTGTTACTGCTATAATTATGTCTTTTATGATTATTGTTATTATTATTATAATTACCATCATCATCATTATTAATATTATTATTGATATGAACAGCCACGAAAAAATGTTTTCGAGGCTCAGACCACAAAGGTCAATTGCCTCCAAACGCTTTAAAATTGCACCTATAATTACTAAGCTATTGGAACTCCTTCGGGCAGGGTATCTTTAGATAGAGCCTTTCAATCACCTTTTTTTCCCTCTGTAGGAGAACCTTCCTGGCAGTGTCAAGGTGTCCCCGCTGTTTTTTTCCATCCTATGAACCACGCCCAGCAGCTTCAGGCCGGTCTGGGCAGGCAACACCCACCACTCAATACTGAGGGGTAAGTCACCCCTTATTCACCAGCCATCATTGGTAGGCAGTACTTGATCCTCAATACCGGAAATAGCAAATTAACTGCTCTCTTCCAGTTCGGATTGCCTACCAAGGGATCTTTTGTTGCGCTATGGTTGGTCCTTCATATGTCCAGAGGAATTGACCTCCCCCTCCCTGGGCATGATTTCGGCACCTATTTTTTTCAGTCTGTTTGGTCTCGGCAGCTTAGTTCACAAAAAAAAAACAAGCATCAGGTTTAGATACTGCGTAGGACATCCAGTGGCTGGACGACGACTGAAACTAGACATCCGGTGTCAAAGACACGTGGAGCGTTGCAGGAACTATGGCCCATAGTTCGCAGTTTTGGATCAACACATGCAACAATCTGTCACGAGCAAAAAATGTGTATACTCGCGTGTCACCTTTTCCGATGCATTTTGGTTATTGTAAGTATTTGTTTGTAAGCTCAGTGCGTAAATCAAGAACTTCTTAATAAGTTCTTTTTCTATGAAGTAATCTTCACACTCCGTATCCGTATGGTTTGTTTTTACATGTATTGCGATTGTGTACTATTTACTACGTTTAATGAGCATCCGCGAAAAGGTTTATTTTATAAACTTTTATTTCTCAGTGTACGGTTGATTTACGAATATAGAAGAGTGTGTGCATTCTTTCTTTCTTTTCATGGTATTAAACCTCCAAAATATAATAAATATCAAAATAGAAAATTTTAGAAAAAATAAAATACAATGGGAATTTCTATTTTCGGAATTAAGATTTCCAGGTATTACTTCTCAAAAATTTTAGCAGATGCAGAACTTTTGCTTAGGTTTTCGAAAAGATAATATGATGTTCTATTAATATCTAGAGACATTTGATTTCTGAACAGGTTAAGCTTTGAAAGTAGGACATTTTACTTAAACAAAATGTAGAGAATTCGCCGAATCAAGTTCGAGTCAAATTCCATTTATTTCATTTAAAAATTTAAATTAAGAACAATATCCCAAAGGACAAAGGGATCAATGGTCTGTTCTTTGGAAAACAACTTATAGTAATTAATTTATAATAGTACTAAACATATCCATTCTAAACTACACCTGAAAATAAATAAATAAGGATTAAGAAATCAAATCACTAGCTGCTTCCATGAATACGGTAATTTACACATCACTCGACATCTAAAGTCATGTCGTAGATTCTTCTACGTCATCGATGAATTAGCGCTAAATAAGCTATAACTAATAAATAAAATAACTCTCACAATAACATACACCTAAATCTTCTGAAAAATACTTTTTAAACAAAAACTTTCTATGTGCTTCTTCAAGGAACAAAGCGCTAGGGACTGCCAGATCTCACCAAGTACTAAGTTCCAACTCTCATAATAACATACACCTAAATCTTCTGAAAAATACATTTTAAACAAAAACTTTCTATGTGCTTCTTCTAGAAACAAAGCGCTAGGGACTGCCAGATCTCAGCAAGAACTGAGTTCCAAGCACGCCCCGCGGTCATGGACAGCCAGAAGTCGGATCGAACCGAGGGAATGACCGGGGCTATTACATCTTCCTGGTTACGAGATGCACGCGTAAGAGCACGATGGGACCTTACTATGAACGTATTGTTACGCCAGTAAAAACTCGGATAAAATATAGGATCTTTCATCTTCAGGAAATCAACAGGAATGTTTGCAGTTGACTGTAGGACTCAAGCCACTTTCTCTTAAAGAGGATGAACAAATGACAGTAAAGATGGAAACGTAGATATCCGCACATAATGATAAATAAGACAAAAGTATAAATGACAGAGGATAGAAAAAGGTATATTCGCTTCAGTTTCCGGATATTTCAAGCCCACAAGAAAACTTACACTCTTATTAACTGAATACAAAACTAAAAAAATTCATTTTCGTCCAGCAGAACAGGGGCCACTTTCACCTGTAAGGGAAATAATAAGAAGGTAGGAGGACTTACTTATATTTAAAGCTAGTATATTCATATCAAGCCAATTATAAACCTTTTCCTTCATTGTTTGAAGTTTGAATGTAAGGGATGATTCGTCTTGAGCTGCGGCACCTAGAGTGTTTTCATTTTCGAATGCCACCAGTTCTTCCTTATTATTAGATGCAGGCGTTGACGCAGTCCAAAAGTAATTTTTCTGACAAAAATCGCAGCAGACATCGGCAATTGGGGTGCTAAAAAGCCTGTAGAGGTCGTTGACATAGACAAAGAATTGAGCCTTGGGGACGTTCTTATTCAACTGAAACTTGCTCGTCTGCAGCAATAAATCTGCCAGTAAGGTATAAAGATGACCATAATAATGCTTCGCCACATACAGAATGATAAGGCAGCTTACCAACAAGGATCTTCTGCTTAAGACTGTTGAAAGCTTTCTTTACATCAAGAAAAATAGCTGAAGGAATTAGACCAGAATCTAGAGATTGTCGTAAAAACTGAATAAGTCTATTGCATGCGTGCACCGTTGAATACTTTGCACAAAGTTCAAACTGATGCTGATTAAAATTAAATAAAAAAAAGTTTGTTTTTAACTGAAAGTAAGGAACAACATTAAAACTTAAAACGAACAGAAATTGTTACGTACATGAGGGGGTTTGCCCCCTCGTCAATACATCGCTATTTACGCTAAAGTTCAAAAATTTTTCCAATTCTTTAAGCGTGACCCCTGAATCACAAAGGCCGTTTAATTAGAATAAATAGCTCTTTTGAAAGTACTAAAAGCTTTAGTGTGAAGAGAGAGATATTGACGAGGAGGTGAACCACCTCATATACGTAATAATTTCTGTTCGTTTAAGTTTTAATGATGCTTCTTACTTTCAGTTGAAAACCAGTTTTTTATTTAATTTCTGATCGTTTTTAAATAATGCTGCGAAATCCGGCACCTCCTTCATGGAAAATTCCCTTCCTCCATGAAAAATTCCCCGTGAAAGATCCTCCCTTGTAAGCTATCACCCTGACCCCTCTCCCACTACCAGATAAAATCCCCCTGAAAAGGTCTCTATACTTCCCAATAACCAATACTATATTTAAACAACGGGCAAAGTTCATAACTTGCAGCCCTTCCCCCGGGGACTTCGGGGTTTTAAGTCATCCTCAGAGATATAGTTCTTAGATTTTTTTACTATGCTGAACAAAATGGTTATCTAAAAATTTTGAACGGGTGACTTTGGGAAAAAATTAGCGTGGGAGGGGGCCGAGTTACCCTCCAATTTTCTTGTCACTTAAAAAGGGCAATGAAACTTTTGATTTCCATTCGAATGAGCCCTCTCGCAATATTCCTGGGACCACTCTGCAATTTTCCAAATTTATGCAGATAAGAGCTTGAAATCACCACAGTAGAATTTTCTGATATTTTGAATCTCATGATGTGATTTTCATTGAGATTCTATGAATTTTAGGGGTTGTTTCCCCCTCTTTTGAAAATAAAGTAATTTTCTCAGGCCCGTAGCTTTTGATAGGTAAACCTAAACTTGATGAAACTTATATATTTGAAATCAGCATACAAATTTGATTCTTGTGAAGTATCTATAGGTATCAAAAATTCCGTTTTTCAGTTTTGGCTACTATTGAGCCGGGTCGCATACTTGCAGTTCGTTACCGCGAACTATTTGAAACTCCTTAGTTCTAGAAAACTTACCAGATGCTTAAGAATCGCCTTATTAAATGTTGCAGAGAACAAAGACAGAAGAGAGATGCAGTTTTACAGAGCCTTTAGGCCTGCAGTTCTCAGGGTCTTCACAATCACCTCCTTTAAAGACACCTAACACTCATGCCAGCTTCAGACGCTGAGGGAATATTTCTGGTTGAATTGACTGATAAATTAAGTGGCAAATTGAGGTAATACTTAACAGAGTAATATCTTTTATTACTTTAGCAGGAATTTGGTAAAAAAAAAAATAGTGAAGAATTCTTTAAATATTAAACAACTATCGCAAGTTCTTGCGCCTTAATTTCCCGAAGAACTATCTAATTTGAGCTTGGAGGCCCGACTTAGAAACTACTTTGAAGATTATGATACTGAAGAAGAAATTATACTATTAGTAGTTTTTTTCCCCTACCTCCACAAAAAAGACTTTGTCATCTGATGCCGCAGCTGCCCTTATCTGTGATCTGTTGATCGTCTATCATAACAGGCGTGGAGTGACCTTTTCGTTTTATGGAAGGTTGACTAACCTCCGTAATTGCGTCCCAGGTCTTCTTTAAATTCTTAACCGCTATCCATAAATTTTTGGGTAGAATATTTTGTTTTAGCTTTGTGAATAAAATATTTTAGTTTTTTACGGTACAACTTGCGTGATTTTAGCTTTAAATCACTAGGTCTATTCTTATGCACCTTTTCAGATGTTCTGCTTCCTCTTTATTGACTGAAGAATCCCAGATTTTGTACATGGATCTATGGGCTTTGATCTTTTTGAATGAACTAAAGAATATTTTCGATAATTTACTGTAAATGTCTCCTCAGCAGTATCATAGAACTAGCCAAAAATCCTGTTATAATTACCTAAATTAATATTTTCTGGCGATGTGAAAACCCATGATGTTGTGGTCGAATCTTCTTTCAGTCTATCCAGCTACCCTGATGAATAACAAAATCTCGGTTTTTCATTTGTGGGAGCCGGGGAATCAAAAACAAAACTCTAACTGGCGAATGGTCAGATGTATCAGAAAGCAACAATTCCTTCGTACCAGAGTGCAATGATGAAAATTCATTGTCAGTTACTGTTAATATACTAACTGGTTTGAAATTCGTGCTGGTATCAAAACTTCAACATAGAGATGTCACAAAAGAAATTTTATTGCTGGAAAATAATGTAATCTCCAATTCTCAGATAACTAAAATCTGCCTATCTGCGTTAGAAATAAAATTCCACCATATCTAGAAATAAAGTTACGTCAAGGATATCAAGGAGATCGATGTGCAGTGACAACTTTATAAATTATATCATAATGGTCCAATCCAATTTTGGATTGCATTGTGCATGGGATGCATGTCCTCTTGCTTACTTTTCATGGCATTAGTTTCTAAAATAAAATAAATATCAAAATCAAAAATAAATTGAAAGCTTATATCTAGTATTATTCCCAAAAAACCTATGAGAAAAACTTTAATGATTTTTTAAAAGGGAATCTTCAAAGCTAGGACATCTTACTTAGACAACATGCAGGAAATTTGCAAAATATAAAATTTTAAAATATAAGAAGTTACAGAAGGAATTTAAACTTTTAGAAAACAACCCAAAAAATCGGAATTTGGAATTCAAGATAACTTTTTCCAGAGATATTTCCAAGAAATCTGGAAGAGATACGGAATTTAGTTCTCCGGTTTTCAGACATATAATTTATTGTTCTGCTAGAGTGAGACACGAAATTGTTATGAAAAAGTTTAATTTCCCATCTAGGACTTTTTTTTTTGCTTTGACACTATGCACGAAATAAGGTAAAAAAATATTTTTTCTTGAAAACTACTGGAAGATTTACAAACTTTTCACTGGAACTACTCTGGCCTGTTTAACGATTCCATACCCGGGAAAACTTCTGAGTTTAAGTCTTATGTCGGAGCTATAGACCGCTGATCATGATAAAAAACAAACGGCTGCGAACTCATTAGTGTTGATCCCTGCCACAAAGAGCAGTAGCAAGCCCCTATCTTCTCTCACAGATCTCAGGGACATAACAAGAATTTTGACACCAATAGCCAATACTTATTAGCTATTGGTATTCATAAGATGTTAAATTTTCATAAGGTTGAAATTAATCCCTAGGCTATTGGCCCTATAGCCTAAGGATTAATTTCAACCTTATGAAAATTTAACGTCTTAAGGATTCGTGGAGCCTTTTTGGATTCATGGAACGCAGACCAAACTTGCATTGACAGAGTTTAATACGATTTTTTAATTTTTATTTCAGAGTCCAATTGCGCAGCAATTTGTTTTTTGGTACCATAATTCAAGAATAGTTAATAATGACCCTTCAAGGCAAGGAGTCTCTACTTCCTTGCGAACAACTCATGACGAAATGACCGAGTCAGTCCTATCAATTGAAAGAGCCAGAATAGCTGACTCTGGAAATTATACTTGTAAAGCCTCGAATGCTGATCCAGTGTCAGTAACTGTTTTTGTTTCACAAGGTATTTATAATCTAATATTTTAATCTTTATTCAGCTATACGTTTCCAACTTATATATAATCCTTATATTCGTTAGCACTTTTGGACAGCTAAATCCCTCGTCATTGTGATTCACTACATACGGCTGCTTTACAGGTTATTTTCTTTTTTTACAACATAAATTTTTAAAATCTCTGAATAGACAATTAAATTTCAGAATGGGAGAACCTGATCAACTTAAACTAAAAAAAAAAATATAAGTAAACCAGATACAAATTCATGAAGGAAGAGTATAATATAGAAAAATTCGTAACAAAAACGAGCAAAGCAGTCAAACCATCCTTCTATTTGCCTCCCACCGCTCGTTACGGTCAGAAAATCAAAATTTAGTTTCTGGTGAATAGGCTTGACTTCCCAGTCCTCATAAATGACGAGCTCAGGACATTGGTCCTTGAAAAAGTGTCCCCAAATATGATACTTTGACTTCTTTAGTGGTGCTCAGACGTGACTCTAGGCTCTCAAATGCGCATACACACACACACACACACACATATATATATATATATATATATATATATATATATATATATATATATATATATATATATATATATATATATATATATATATATATATATATATATATATATATATATATATATATATATATATATATATATATATATATATATATATATATATATATATATATATATATATATATATATATATATATATATATATATACATATATATATATATATATACATATATAAATTCTATTTAATTTTCAATTCATATATACATAAATTCAATTCTTCCTTCCTGTTTATCCTTCAGAGAAGCTGAAATGAATTGTTCTTTATTCCGTTGTAATTCCTGAAATATCTAACTTACGCAATAGCATAATTTTCGTGTCATTCTTTAGTTTCACGTTCTTGTTTGCAATTCAAAGTTATGCTTTGCTTTTTTAGACGCTAAAATAAAGCTTTACTTATTCCTTTGTGATAAGAGAAAGGTTGTGATGGCTAGGGCACGGTGTTAAGATTAAGGAAGACAGATTGCCAAAATAGGGTGTGAAGTGGAGGCCATGGATTAAATTGCCCAGGATCTGGAAGATGAAGCTAGACAGCATAATAGTAAAATATTGTACTGGCACGTTAATAAATTCAGAGAGAGTAGTCAATCCGGACTTGTCCCAGTTAAAGACAGGCTTAGGGCCACAATGAGTGATAAGGAAAGAGTTAAAGAAAGATGGGCAAAACATTTTGAGAATTTGCTAAACCAAGATAGAGCTGCAGGAAAAGATATAGAGGTAAATAAAAAAGTTTGTAATACCTTGGATGTGAAGGAAGATTTTTTGTTTTTTTTGTGGGGAAGAATTAGCGACAGTATTAAATGGATTAAAAATAATATGGGTCCAGGTTCTGAAAGTGTGGTAAATGAGTTTCTTGAATATGGCGGCTCTAGGTTAGAGTTAGGCTATGGAAGATTATGAATGAGATTTTTGAAAAAGGGGAAGTTCCTAACGATTTTAGGAAAACCTTAATTAAGCCACTTTATAAGAAAGGTGACAAGAGTGAGTGCGGTAATTATCGAGACATTAGTCTGGTCTCTGTACGTATAGTCCAGTAAATCTATGGAAAAATTGACGATCTGGGACAAAATTGCAACATAAATGATTTTTACACCATTTTTTAGAGAAAAAAGATTCTGTACAATAAAACAAAAGTCCCCAAGAATCCCTTTGGCAGAACAGGGTTAAAAACGGCAGGGGGAAAGGGGAAAATCCAGGGAAAAACTCGAAAATCTACGACCGGTAGTTTTTGATGCTGAGAATGGCGTTCCTGATGCTCTTGCGTCCAAAAAGATCGAATATGCGTTTTTTTATTGCTGTGCAATAAGTCGTTCCCCCGTTTCCACACTTACAGGGGGAAAAGAGGGGGTAAATAAAGATGCTGTACAGCAACTCGGTTTTAAAACCCTCTACCACGTTTTAGGCCAGAGTTTAATATCCTATTCCCTGGTGCTTCTCTTTTCATGTTTGCTGGAGATTAACTTTCTACTGGTAGGTTCAATCGGTTAAACAATAATTCAGGCTTGCCGTCCCCAATCTTTGCTGGCTCCTTTACATGCATACCTTGGAGTCCAGCAACACCAGCAATCTGGTTCACGTTTTCTCATCGACCAGCTGAAAAGGCTAGGTTTTTCTACTTGTTACTCTGAAGTGCTTCAATTCGAGCGTTCTGTCGCAGTAACTCATGGCACAGAATTGTTAGGGATGACTTCTAAAACTTTCATCCAGTTCATTGGCGACAATTTCGACCACAACATTTGAACTATCGACAGAAAAGGTACTTTCCATGGAATGGGCATGCTAGGTGCTGCCACACCAAGGCAACCAAAATTTCCAATTATGATCCCAAGAGCAGTTGTAAACCTTGAAGTACTTCAGGAGGTTGGACGAGTGCCTTTCTTCTTCTACAACAGAAGCCAACAGGAGAGCAGTCTTTTGCACAAACCCATCCCGACCATCACCTTCGACGACAAGATCGATGGCATTGACCTACTTTAGCATGCAAGTTGGATACATGAAACGAAACGTGTCGGATGGAGTGGATTTATGCAAGCAATTCACCATGGGTCATACAAAGGCGCTTCGTCGATGTTTTTTTTTCGCCTATGATCGACTATAATCCCTCCTATCTTTTTTGTGTATACACGACCTTACGTTGTATCTCGATAAAGCACGCCAGCACGGAATGGTACCTGTTGTTACTTTCGACCAGCCTTTGTACATGAAAGCGGTGAACATCATTCATGCTGAGCATGCTGATTGTCATATCAAGACAGCAGTTCCAATGATCGGTGGTCTCTATTGCCGTGTGAGCTTTCTTGGAGAGATCTGGCACTTGATGATACTGGTGGTACTGGCGGTAAGGCTGCTTCAAGAGCCATGAGAACGCTCGAGCTTATAGATTCAGCAATGCCGATCATTCTCATTGGCAAATTGTATGGTTTCAACTGCACAGATGACATACGTGCGAGTCATCCAGACTTTGCAGAAGCTTCGACAATATGTGCAGCTCTACTGAATGAGGAAATAAGCCTTGAAAATGTATTCAACGCAGACGTAGTGCGTCAAATTCTAACGCGAATGATGGAGTTTCAAGACACACTGCAGAACAACAGGACTGCAAAAATATGGCTTCAGCATTCAGAAATGTTCGGATTGCTTAAGAAGACCATCAGGGCAGAACGGACCGGAAACTAGGTGCAGTATCTTCAAGCACTCTCTGAGATGATCTCTTACTTTGCAGCTGCAGGCCAATACCTGTATACAAAATCGGTGAGAATATTTCTTCAGCAAATGGAAGAGCTGAAAGAAAGTAACCAGAAGCTGTATAAAGACGTCACGGATGGGATGTTTGAAATTCGAAGAAGCGATAGATTTTGGGTTGGGCTCTCTCCCAAATTAGTAATTGAGTAATTACTGATGAGGTCACTGAAAACAAGCATGGGACTCATGAGAGGAAATGGAATGAGTGAGACGCAAAGGCTGATCTAGACTATGCCAATGCCAGTGCGAGCTGAAATTAATGAGCTTATGCAGTCACTTACCGGCGTTGAGTACGTGTCATCTGACCAGCACCTTTCTGCAAGACCAGCTCGGATAGAAAGAGATAGAAAGGATATAAAGGCTTTAGTAGCTTTTATACGCATTCCTGTCCCTGCGACAACTGCACTCAACTGCGCAATATATTGAATGGTATGACAGCTGCAAGGGATGTCAACGTGTATGCAGCAAAGGTGATAGGAAAAGAAATTCTGAAGTCAATGGACGACGCCGATGACGATCACTAGATCTTCAAGCGCAAAAGCAAAGTGATTAAGATTGCCTATCAAGGCAACACTTCTGAATCTGACGGTGAAGGCATGAAACTTGACGCAAGTCTTCTGTTTCGAAGTCTTGCAGCAGCGGCAACTACATCCGGAGGAGATATAGAAGAAACACTCAGATTTGAACTCTCCAGCTATCCTACAGCCCTTTTCTAATCGTCAAGCCTGCCGCGACAACCAGATAAAGTGGAGCTAGTGAAAGTTATTTGAAAATTAGCAAAGGCAGAACCTGTGAACGTCCTATCAAAAGAGCTGGAAAAATACGTGATCGATGGTGGATGGCCGCTCCAGCATATTCCATGGAAAACAGGAAACACTTTTGAACAGATTTGCAACTGTTACGTTTCATTCGGGACACAGAAGTATCCAAATGCTTCTGTCGTCTTTGATGGTTACACTTCAGGTCCGTCTACCGAAGACGTCACCTAGCTTTCACACTGAGTTTGAAGCTGCAAAGAAAGAAGGAGTACTTATTGCGGAATCCCCACAATAAGCAGAACATTATTCGAGCAATTGGTAAGAAGCTTGTCCAAGCCGGCCTCACTGTCCTTCATGCAGAGAGAGATGCGGACGTTCTGATTGCATTAACAGGTGTTAATGCGGCCAAGGGAAGGATAACCGCAGCAGTCAGAAACGACACTGTTTTATTGATCATTCTCATCCATCACCTGCCTCCGGAAGCCAGGGATCTCTAGTTTGAAACCTTTACCCAGTCAAGAGTGCTGTCAGCTAAATATTTGCACATCAACTTTATCAAAAGATGGCTGGAACAGGTTTGTCACTCTGTTCTTTCTGACAACACTTCTCTTAGTTGCGGCACGGTGTCCCATTTGTTTGGGATAGGAAAGCAGGCTGTCCTACCATTCCCGACATGCAATCAAGAATTTAGGAATATATGTGAAGTATTCCTTAATCTGCGCTCTACGAAGGCAGAAGTCCAGTAAGCCGGTGAAAATATTTTGCTGTGTTTCTACAAGGCTAAGAAAGGGGAGGGTCACAGCAAATCTAGGTACAGGGTTTTTTCTTTACAAACTGAAGAGCTCAAAGACATCAACTGTTGTGAACTTAGAGAGACTTTCACCAACTCCATCGGCTGTGAAATTTCATTTTTATAGAGTCTTCTATCAGGTAATGGAATGGCGTAATGCTGCGCAAAAACTCGACCCGACAGACTGGGGTTGGTGATTACGTACCGGACACCTCACTACGGTCATGACAGACATCGGACCTACTCTACCTCATCTGCTACATGTAATTCGTTGCAGCTGCATGCGTTCCAACTGTGAAAGCTCGTGCTGTAAATGCCAAAAAAACGGATTGCCTTTCACACTTGCTTGCAAAGACTGCCAAGGGATTGCGTGTTCCAATAAAGATGTTTCTGTTGATAACGATGAAGAAGACGATCTTTAATACATACCCCTGATCTTATCCTTTTTAGTTCAATCAAAACCGTAATTATATTTTGCTGTGATTACCGAAGTTACCTGATTTGTTTCGTTTTTTACATTTAGTTTTGTCTTAGGTTTCTATTATATAGTAGAACTAAATCTGCCTACGCATTCCGAAGGTCCGATGTATTGTCTCCCCTACGGTGAAAACACTGCAGAAAAGGAAGACACAAATCTATTACCATGATTTTTGAAATCATCGAGTCAAAAAAACTTGGGGGCAACATTTTGACCCGCCATATCGCACAACTCTCGAGGATACTATTTCCCCTTTTCCCCTTCCCCGCTAGAGGGGAAGTTGAACCAAGTCCAGCGATAAAATAATATAAGTTTCTTTTTTCGAGTTTTCCGCGCAGAAAAAGAGCAGACGTGAAATTCGAGCGCACAATGAATCTACCCCAGAATTTTTCAAATTTTCTCCCTTTCCCCCTGTTTTTTACCCTGTTCCGCCAAGGGGATTTTTCGGGACTTTTGTTATGTCGTACAGCATTTTTTTTCTCTGCAAGACGGTGTAAAAATCTTTTATATTGCAATTTTTTTTGTAGATTTACTGGACTAGCAGACTGGACTGGACTACTTTATCTACGGTGAAAACACTTACTTAGTAATAATTTTGGACTGAGAGATGCTGTAGATAAAGTTTTAAGAGAAGAACAGTGTGGTTTTCGAAAAGGTAGAGGATGTGTCGACCATATTTTCACTCTTAGGTTAATAATTAAGAAGTGCCTGAGTTGTCAAACACCTTTGGTCCTCAGATTTATAGATTATGAGCAAGCGTTCAATTCTGTTGACAGAAGAGCTTTGGCAAAGGTCTTATCCTTCTATGGTATACTAGCCAAATATATTAAAGTGATTAGTGCTAAGTATGAGAATATCACTGCTGCGCTTAAGGAATGAAATTAGCAGCTGGTTTTGTATTAAATCAGGAGTCAAGCAGGGTTGTGTTCTATCCCCCTTTATATGGATTATTTTGATGGACTTTGTCTTAAGGAGCATAGGAAAGGCAATGGGAGATTACGGAATCAAATGAAGAGGAAAAAGTCTCCTGGACTTAGATTATTCTGATAATTTAAGCATCCTAAATGGAAGTATGAGCAAAATGAATGAATTTTTAGAGGTTTTGCGAGTTCAGGGTGCTACCATAGGCTTGAAAACTAGTGTTGTGAAGACTAAGTCACTCAGGCTAGGAATAAGTAAAGATCGAAAGGTGACGTTGGGTAACATAAAGAAAGAAAAACGAGCAAAAATAGGGTTTTTGAAAGCCAAATGACAATACCGACAAGAGACAACAAAGCCAATTTTTCGACTGGACAAACACCTCTCTTCTTCAGCCCAAAATGAAAAAATATATTCAATGAGAGTGCCAAAGAAAAAACCAACAAAATAAAATGCGGAAAGTCAATGTGAATGTGAAAAAACCAATGAAAAAGCCAAAGAATTAAAAGACGAATAAAATTCAATAAAAGCCAAAAATTATAAGAATTAAAGCCAAATACCTAACAACTATAAAAGTGAGTTATTCACTAATATCCGCGATTTGCAAGAAATCCAAAAACTTGAACCACCATCAATGGATACTAGCGAATAAATGAGAAATAAAAGAAAGCATTCATTGACTCAAAACAAAACGAACCAGCAATTAAATGAGTTGAAGAGCTGTGTCATTTGATTCCCGATTTTAATAATTTTATTTCTTGCAGAAACTCTTTGAGACTTAAGGGGTTGTTGACCTGTCTGATTAAGTGATTGGGAAAGTGGTACAAGGTTTATATCTGGACTACTTCTCTTTTGAGAAAACCGAAATACGACTCATTTATTCTTAAATCACCTGAATCCCATTTCAAAGCTAGATTTAAATGTTGGTATTTATAAATCTCAACAGCTTCTCTGTAGTGCTGGACAATACCTTTGTCATGCAAAATTAGGCTAGCTTGATTAAATAAAATAGTATGGCCTGGGTTTTCAAAAATGTCCTCTGCAAGGGCAGAGTAAAAATTTTCTATGTTTTTTTCCACTTTTTAAGTGTGCTATTGATTGAGGTAGAGTGCCGAGTTAATCTATCCGTAAGTCGCTGATTATTTCTTCCGATATACCAAAGACCACACAAGCAAGGAATTCTGTAGACACTGCTATACCAAAGACCACACGAGCAGGGAATTCTGTTTTCACCTATCGGGATAGGGACTTTACCATGATAAATTTGGGAACTGATAGTTTTTCTGGGTCTGTAGTAAGTGTAAATGTTATTTTTTCCAATATTTTTGAATTGTGGCCTAAAACCCATTTAACGTACGGGAGACCAATATAAACTGAACTTTCCCTTTGATTGGTGTTTTCTGTGTAACTATCTGATAATCTTTTAATGTGTTTTGCAATTACATAATTTATTAAACTTTTTGGATAACCATTCCCAAATAAAATATCTCTAAGGTAGTCGAGCTCTGAATCCACGAAGCATTTTGAACAAACTTGGAATACTCTGTCAACTAGAGTGCCCCAGTTCGGTGCACCAGATCATTTAAGAAAGGAAGACGCCTTCCTACCTCTGATTTCTGAGTAAATTTAAGTTTTGGATCAAAGGAGTTGAGCAAGTTAAGGAAAGACGACAGAGACTCGTCACCATGCTCCCACAAATAAGAACTATCATCTTTAAAACGAACCCAAAATTCAGGTTTACAAAAACTTTACAAAATAGCCCTTTCTTCAAGGTATTTCATGAAGATATTAGCCTCTGTTGGTGAAAGGTGGGGGCCTATTGAAAGCCCTTATGTCTGTCTATAAGAAATACCCGTATAATGGAAGTAAAAAGAAGTTCTGTTACAAAGAGCTTTACGTGAAAGAAGTGTCTGATTCGAAAGAGTGGATTTTTGTGATATAGATGGGTTAGAACTGAGTTTATGCTCCAAAATTAGTTCGGCCTTTTGAGGATCACAATTGGTATACATTGAATCTGCATCAATACTTGATGCAGATTCAGTGTATAACAATTGTGATCCTCAAAAGGCCGAACTGATTTTGGAGCATAAACTTAGTTCTAGTCCATCTATATCAGAAAAATCTACTCTTTCGAATGAGACAGTTCTTTCACTTACAGCCGTTTGTAACAGAACTTCTTTTTACTTCAATTCCAGAGGTATTTTTTATAGACAAAAATATGGGCTTCCAATGCCCCCCCCCTTTCACCACCACAGGCTAATGTCTTCATGGAAGACATTGAAGAAAGGGCAGTTTTGTAAAGTTTTTGTAAACCTGAATTTTGTGTTCGTTTTAAAGATGATATTTTTTATTTGTGGGAACACGGTGACGAGTCTCTGGGTTCTTTCCTTCGCTTGCTCAACTCCTTGGATCGAAAACTTAAATTTACTGAGGAATCAGAGGTAGAAAGGCGTTTTCCTTTCTTAGATGTTCTAGTGCACCGAAATGATACATGTTTCCAGTTTGGTGTCTATAGAAAACCCACACATAGTGACAGTTACTTAAATTATTTCTCTAATCATTCTCCTGGTGTGAAATGAGGAGTTGTCAATTCTCTAGTTGACAGAGCATTGCAAGACTGTTCAACACGCTTCCTGGATTCAGAGCTCGGCCACCTTAGAGATATTTTATTTGGGAACAGGGGCGCAAAATAGGGGGGGGGGCAGGGGGGCATGCCCCCCCCTAGACTTTGAAAATTACCTTCTTATTTATATTTCACAGCTATTTTTCTATTTTAGCTATGTGCTATATTAAACCAGCAACTGGTCCAATAAATACGACCAACAAACTGGTGCCCTAATTATATAATCTTGTTTTGAAATGTCTAAGAGCGAGCGCGTCTACACTGTTTTATTTCTGACTAGGGTTTATTCAAAACTAAGCTTCATGTGGTCAGTACCCGTTTCGTTATTGTTCTTGTGAAGAATTCGTTGTAAACTATGAGTTTTGTATATTGCCTTTTTTAGTAGCTGGAAAAGGAAATGTGTTCTTGGGTTTCAATGGGGTTTTGGTCAGCAGATTCTTGACGTTGTTAAATAGTTTATGGGATGACTAGTCCCAGTGGAGTGTATGGGACTGTCGTGAACAGGAAATGTAAGTGTTTGGTTTATGGGGTTTCTAAGCGGGGTAGTTTCACCGTGGAGTATGGGAGTGATTTTCTAAGGGAGTTTCTACATGTTTCTTCAGTTCTTCTCTTGCCGTGTCTGAGTGAAGTCCTTGTCTACTACTCGTTTAACTGCATCTATCTTAAACTACTGTACATAAACTTAGTACAATAAAACACATAGTTTATAGTGAAAGAGACTCTTCTGCCTCCTCCACGAGAACCCATAACTCTGAATGATTCGGCTACGCTTATCAAAGTAAACACTTTATCAGCAGAAAGCAGGGTTTACATCGTAATCAAACTATGAGTAAAAAGCGACAACAAACTTTGTTTTTTTTTTCGGTGAAAATGCGGAAGAAAAATGAAGAAACTTTAGTGCAAGAAACTGGTAATATTGTAAGCGCCCAAAGTCTCGGGTTAGTTGAGATAAACTCCCCCACCTGTGACAGAATTTCGGAAACAAGCGGAACAATAAATGGCTCAGATCAACATTAAATGTCGTCCTGCTTTACTGAACCTCTTATGGACTACAATAGCAATCGAGATACTCTCAAATATATCTTGAACACGTCATAATACATCAGATAGACCGAGTCTTGAGTTTTATGTAGCTTTCACGTCTAACGAAAGGAACGTCAGTACATGTTGCAATTCAATTTTTAAATGGGTTGACAGCTTAAAACACTTGCGTGTTTTGTTTTGCTTGCCGCCATTTTTCTATGGGGACTCTAAGGGCTGGAGAAACTGCTGGAAAAAGGGCTTTCATTGAGTCAGGATTTTGCAAGTGGAAAGACAGTTCTGCTCTATTAAAGCAACATGATGGTTCTGAAAGACATAGGCATTGTACGTCAGCATGGATGGAATTTAAGATAATGAGTACTGATGCTTCGAAATCTATAGCGAATGCCTTAATTCAATCCAGATCTCAAGAGGTTCAGGAAAATAGAGATAATGTGAAGTACATTTTTCGCGCTTTGCTTTCTTGGCCACCAGGGTGTTGCTTTGAGGGGTCATGACGAATCAGAAACATCTGCAAACCGGGGTAATTTGGTTGAATTGATGGAGGAAATGTCTAAAGGCGACGAAAAGCTGAAGGCCAAGTTACAGCGCCGATATGGTCACTATTGCAGTCATCAGTACCAAAATAAAGCAGTTACACAGATAGGAAATGCCTTGCGCCAAGATATTATTTCAGAAGTAAAATCAGCTAATTACTTTGCTATTCTTGTCGACGAGACAAAAGACGCTTCTAGAAAAGAACAATTAGCGATCCTACTCAGGTACATATCAAATGGAAAAGTAGTGGAGCGACCAATTGGCTGCTATCACATGCACAAATTAGACGCCGAGAGCTTATCCACCTTGATTTGTGAAACTATAGAAAAGCTTGGTGTAGATTTGATGCTGTGAATTGCCCAATGTTATGATGGCGCATCCGTTATGAGTGGGGAATTTAATGGAGTTCAAGCAAATTTTAGGGAGAAGGTGCCTCATGCAGTTTATGTACACTGTCACGCCCACAGATTAAACTTGGTTTTGACTGACTGGCTAAAAAATATCAGCGAACTTTCTGAATTTTTCTCTGTGGTGCAAAGACTTTACGCATTTATATCATGCAGCAATACTCGTCACGAGCTATTTGTGGAATCCCAGCGTATTAGCGGGCAAAAAGTCTTGGAGCTAGAGAGGACCATCCAGACTCGCTGGTTTTACGCAGTCCGCTCTATTTCGAAGGTGAAGGCCAGATTTTATTGTATTGTTGTTCTGCTTGCCGCATTCTCTGATAGTTACAACGGTGAGGCAGCGTGTTAAGCAAAAGGACTACTGGACAAAATTAACTCTTCCTCTTTTGTCTCAACTTTACACATAATGGAAAAAGTATTAGTCAGTGTAAATTGTTTATCAGAGCAACTTCAATCCGAAAGTTCGTTGATTTATAAGGCACTTGCACTGATTTCTGGGACATATGAGACACTCCAAAAGCTGAGAAATGATAACGAATGGAACAACTTAATTCTTGGCTTTAAACGATATCCAGGAATCGAAATCTCCACAATCTAAAACCAGTGCTCGAAGCAAGAGAAGTCAAGCCATTTCCATTCGACTCAAAGACTTTCTTTCAAACTCAACAACCGGTAAACGCAATATCAGTCAGCCAGTTGAATCAGACTGCGGTAAACTTCTGTACTTTGAGGTATTAGATCGTTTCACGAGTGAGATGAACCAACGTTTCATGCAGAATATGCCTTTGCTCGACGCTTTATCTGCCTTCGACCCCTCAAGTTCCGAATTTCTCGAACTTTCCAAAGTGTAAACAGTTATGTGTCATTATCAAGGGATTCTTGATGTTGATGACCATGCCATAGAATCCAAGCTTTCTCTTGCAAAGCTATATCTGTCAAAAAGTGATATTTCAATAATGGATTTTTTTTGAGCTATCAAAATCTTATCCAACCTCCCAGTCGCCTATTCTGCAGTGCTAAAACTTATGAAGTTTGTTGCTACTTTTCCTGTGACCAATGCAATTAATTAACTATTCTTCTCGTCTTTAGGGCGTTTTAAAGACTATCTGCTATCGACGATGGGAAACGACATGCTCAGTGATCTCATGATAATGGCCGTTGAAAAAGAGGAGGTAAAGAAACTGGATTTGGATAGATTAGTCGACGATTTTGCCAAGCAGCGACCTCGCCGCTACCCCCTGTTTTAGGTATGTTTGCTAAATGTTGTTCTTTTTTTTGCATCTTAATTTTAAAAAAATTCAAAAAAAAATCCTTGCCCCCCCCCTACATTTTCGTGAATTGGCGCCACTGTTTGGGAATGATAATCAAATTAGTTTAATAAATTCTGTAATTGCAAAACGCATTAAAAGATTATCAGATGGATTTGAACGCATTAAAAGAACACAAAAAAAAGGGGGAATTCAGTTTATTTTGGTCTCCCGTACGTTAAAAGAGTTACAGGCCACATTTCAAAAGATCTAAGAAAAAATAACATTTACACTTACTATAGACCCAGAAAAACTATCAGTTCCCAAATTTATCATGGTAAAGTCCCTATCCCGATAGGTGAAAACTCCGTTTTCTACAGAATTCTTTGCTCGTGTGGTCTTTCGTATATCGGAAGAACTGATCAGCGACTTACGGATAGATTAACTCAGAACTCTACCCCAATTAATAATACATTTAAAAAGCGGAAAAAACTAGAAAATTTTGACTCTCCCTTGCAGAGCACATTTTTGAAAACCCAGACCATACTTTTTTATTTAGTCAAGGTAATTTCGCATGACAAAGGTATTGTCCAACAATACAGAGAAGCTGTTGAAATTTATAAACATCAATATTTAGGTCTAGCTTGGAACAGGGACTCAGGTGATTTAAGAATAAATGAGTCGTATTTCGGTTTTCCTGTAATACTGTAAGTAAAGAGCGACCCGGCTCAATGGTAACCTAAACTCTAAGAAACGGAATTTTGATACCAATATATACATCAAGAGAATCAGATTTTAATGCTAATTTCAAATATATAAGTTTCATCAAGTTTAGTTTTACCCATCAAAAGTTAAGTGCCTTAGAAAATTTGGCTGACTTTAGAAAAAAGGGGTAAAGACACCCTAAAAATTATAGAACCTTAATGAAAATCACACCATCATATTCAGCGTATCAGAGAATCCTACTTTAGAGGTTTCAAGTACCTATCTATAAAAATGTGGAATTTTGCATTTTTTGCAAGAAGAAAGATCATGGGTGCGTGTTTATTTTTTTTTTTTTTTTCCAGGGGTGACCGTATCGATCCAGTGGTCCTAGAATATCGTGGTAGGGCTCATTGGAACGGAAATTAAAAGTTCTAGTGCCCTTTTTAAGTGACCAAAAAAAGAAGAGCAACTAGGTCCCCTCTCACGCTCATTTTTTTCCCAAAGTCACCCGATCAAAATTTCGAGATAGCCATTTGTTCAGCATGGTCGAAAATATGATAACTATGTCTTTTAGGATGACTTAATCCCCCGAAGTCCCCGGGGGGAGGGCTGGAAGTTATGAACTTTATCAATGTTAACATATAGAATTGGTTATTGGGAAGTATACAGACGTTTTAAGGGGGGATTTTTTCTGGTAGGTGGGGGGGGGGGCTGGGTCGGGGGCTATATGAGAGGACCGTACCAAGGAATAAATTTTCAGGGGGTAACGGACATTCCGTTGATGAAGGTGTCGGATTTTCTATCACTAGTTAAGAAAAAGATCCGAAATTAAATAATGAAAAAACAAGTTTTTCAAGTGAAAGTAAGGAGCAACACTAGAAATAAAAATAATCAGAAATTATCATATATATGATTGGTTTCACCCCTAGTCAATACCTCGCTCTTTAAGCCAAAGATTTTTTAGTACTTTCATAAGAGCTATTTATTCTAATTAACGGCCTTTGTGATTAAGGGGTCATTTTAAAGAATTGGAACAAAATTCAAACTTTGAACTTTCACTTAAAAAGCAAGGTATTGACTAGGGGGCGAACCCCCTAATATACGTATTAAAAATCTATGAACATAGAAGTTCGTTACGTAAGTTAATTCGTAAGTTACGTATATTTATTACTAATAAAAACGTTCGTAAATAAAATTAAACAAGTTTTGAGAAAGTCATTTAACCAAATAAAAGTAAAATTAATATACAAATTTTGTTTTAATTGTTCGTTCGTAGGGAGGCAAAGTCAAAACCTACATTAATTCAAAAACGTTCAAAAATTAAATAAAAAAACTGGTTTGTTTTAACCGAAAGTAAAGAGCGACGTTAAAACTTACAACGAAAAGAAGTTGTGCCGCGTATAAAAGGGGCTGTCCCCTCCTCAACGCCTCACTCTTTACGCTATTAGATAAATAAAAAAGTTTTTTTTTAACTGAAAGTAAGGAACGACGTTAAAACTTAAAACTAACAGAAATTGTTCCGTATATGAAAGGGGCTGTCCCCTCCTCAACGCCTCGCTCTTTACACTGAAGTTTTTTATTGTTTAAAAAAATGGGGTTGTGAGAAAGTCAAACTTTAGCGTAAAGAGCGAGGCGTTGAGAAGGGGACAACCCCTTTCATATACGCAATAATTTCTGTTCCTTATAAGTTTTAACGTCGTTCCTTACTTTCAGTTAAAAAAACTTGTTTTTTTTATTTAATTTTTGAACGTCTTTGAATTAATGCAGGTTTTGATATTGGCTCACCGTAAATGAATAATTAAAACAAAATCTACGCATTAATTTTACTTTTATTTGGTTAAATGGCTTTCTCAAAACTTGTTTAATTTTATTTACGAACGTTTTTATTAGTAATAAATATACGTAGCTTAGGAATTAACTTACGTAACGAACTTCTATATTTATAGATTTTGAATACGTATATTAGGGGGTTTGCCCCCTAGTCATAACCTTGGTCCTTAAGCTAAAGTTCGAATTTTGTTCCAATTCTTTAAAAATGACCCTTAATCACCAAGGCCGTTAATTAGAATAAATAGCTCTTATGAAAGTACTAAAAAATCTTTGGCTTAAAGAGCGAGGTATTGACTTGGGGGCGAACCCAATCATATACGTAATATTTTCTGTTCTTTTTAAGTTTTTATTTTGCTCCTTACTTTCAGTTGAAAACTTGTTTTTTTTTCATTTAATTTCTTATCTTTTTCTTTAATAATGATGGGAAATCCGGCGCCCCCTTCATAGCAATGTCCTTTACCCCATGAAAACTTCCTTCGTGGAAAGATCCACCCATATAACCCCCGACCCCCCTCCCCCCACCTACCAGAAACCCCCCCCTGAAAACGTCTGTATACTTCCCAATAACCAATACTATACATAGATAGATAGATAGATAGATCGTGTATTTCAAAAGCCCAAGAGCCATATACACACAAAAATTTATAAAAAATAAAGACATCACAATAGAACAAATTACGAAACACACATAAACATGATACATAGCGAAACATACCTTATGTTAAATTATCGAGAAAATAAGTTTAATTCCATATAATTAAATAATTAATTATAAAAACTTTTCCTTCTTTCAAAATCCTTCTATATATACGCACCAATAAAAAATATTGTAGTTGGATTACTACTTTGCAAAATTTTTGGAAGCAGCAAAACTATCCCATGTAAGTAATTTTCCCTTAAATGAGAGAGGACCAGGCGCTTTCAAAGAAAATGATCCAAATCTTCGTTCTCATCCCTACAAAGAGGACACACATACCGACCATCAGGATGTACTATCCCCCTGTCGAACACCATTTGCCTGGTCTGGATTGGAAGGCAATTCGCCCTAAGCTGAATCAATCGACATAAAATCATAGCCGGTAAATTAAATTTGAAATAAATTTCCTCTCCAAAACTAGGTTTAACCTCATTATAATGATTCAACGTAGCAGAATTTAAAACCAGCCCTTGCCAATACTGAATTTATTGACCCTCTAAGATAAATTGTACCTGGCTTACTAAATTTGTTGGTAGATCATGGGACCCAAGACCATCATTCCATAAGTAAGGCATTCCCACTCTTTCTAGTAATGACCTAATTTGGGATGGCCACAACATTTTTGAACCATAACTCAACATCTGATAATAAGCAGCTCTTACTAGTCTATCTTCATTACACCTAATGAGCTTCAACCAAAATCTAAGCATCAAAATAGACCTACGTAGTTTTAACAAAAACAGGCCCATATCACCTTTCAGAATCTCCGAATGAGTTGGCTGATGTAATCCAAACAGTCTTTTATAATATTGGAGCTGGAGGGACTCTAGCTTCTGTGCCGCTTCTCCGCCCCAAATCTCTGCTCCAAATTCTATTACTGGTAAAATTTTTGTATTAAATATTCTTTTATGCATTTTTAGGTTTTTAATTCCCATTATCGTCGGATTCCTAAAAATTGCAGACATGACCACTTTATCTCTATTAATTAGTTCATCAGCATGACTCTTTAAACTTCCATTTTCCGATAAAACAAATACTAGATATTTTATTCTTTTGCTTACTTTCAGTTCCTTATTATTAAATTTAAATATATAATTATCTTTGCTGCTTGTTTTCTTTTTTTTTAAAATAAAAACTTCACTCTTTTCAACATTTAGCCTTAATTTTTTCATCTGCAAGTATTCTTCTGTAAGACCCAAAGGCGTCTATAGATCTTTCGGTGTACTAGCCACCAAAGCAATATCATTTGCAAATATTAGTAGTGATAGTTTATGGGTCCCTAGACTAACGTTCGGAGCCCATCTATTCTCTAGAAAATAAACAACATAATTTATAAAAATATTAAACAATTTAGTAAAAAGAGTGCTGCCTTTTTTTACTCCCAGCTTGATATTGAAAATCCTAAAAAAGCTGTTACCAAATATAACGATTCCACTCACACAAATATACATACTCACTATCACACTCACAAACAAATGAAGGGAGGCCAATTCTAAACAGGGAATCCTTCAATAGCTCTCTGTTGACACTGTCAAATGCTTTGTGGAGGTCCAGAAATCCAACATAAAGACAAGTTTTTACTTTCCATATTTATCAATTAATGCCTTTAAAATAAATATTGCATCTACCGTCCCGTACCCTGTCCTAAAACCTACTTGTTCTTCATGTATTATATTATTATTATTTAACCATTTAGAAAGCCTGGTATCTAGTATTTTCTCCATTACCTAACTTAAAGCAGGGACAAGTGCTATTAAACGATAATTCATGTGCAACTTAGGGTTTCCTCTCTTAAAAAGCGGCATAAGCAATGATCTTTTCCACTCATTTGGCCATTGTCCTGAAGTTAACACCTTATTACAAAGAAAAACAATTATCGACATAAAAATTGAAAGAAAATTCTTAAATAACTTTATTGGTACACCATCAACACCCGCAGCCAAACCTCCTTTTAAATTCTTGAAGACAAACCTATTCTCATCATTACTCACTTCCCATACTAAATCATAATCATGTTCCTTAAAAGAATAAATAACCATCTCTGGAGTACATGCTACCTCTTGTATTTCCGAATAATCGCATTCCAAGCTGTATTGGTAATTAGGTCAGGAATTGGCATCTGGAGCAACCTGTGTATTTCCTTTTTCATTTCCAATATCATTCCTTACATAAACCCAAAACTTCTTAAAATCTTTATTTCTAAAATCATCTGCAATATCCAGTTTCTTCTTAATCTCAAACTCTTTTTTTTTCCTTTTAACATCTCTTCTTTTATCTTTATATTCGGCTAAACTTCAACCTTCATCTTCAGCTCTATCACATTCTTTTAAATTACTCAATAAATATATGACCTTTTCTTTCATTAAATTACATTCCAATCAAAATATCGCTCATTTTTTTTTTTTTCAGATTACACGATACTGCACAACTGTAAATTATTTCATTTAACTCCATAACTATACCATGTATATCTTTTCCATCTTTTTCTAACGCTTTCAACTTTTTTGTTACATGCAACTTCATAAGCTCCCTTTTAAATGTTTCAAAATCATTATCCGTTAAATCATATCTAATTCGTTTTCAAATGAAAGTCAGAGAGGAGAGAAAGTAACAAAATGAAAAATAAAATAAAAAAAGGGTGAAAAAACGAGGATTTTTTCAGCCAGTGGCGAAACCATGAACATGAAAATATAAGCAAATATTTCGACAAGGACCTCCGCCAAGTCGTTCTCAGTGCAAAAAAAAAAAAAAAAAAAAAAAAAAAAAAAAAAAAACGAAAAAAAAAACGAAAATCTAACCTTTCGAAGTTTACCTTACAAAGACAGAACAAACACTGAATAAAAAACCAAGCATGAATCAATGAAAATGAATTTACCAAGATCATTGGGCAAGGCTCTTTCGTCTTGCAATAGTTTTAGCTGGTCTACAATTTTGATTTTCATTAGATATGCAAATAGGTTCTTTTAAGTTATTTGGGGTGAAAATATTGATTGAGTCCTTCAAGATTAAACTGTCATAAATTGGGCTTAATGAAATATCTCCAGTATCTCTATTTATTGCTAAATTTTGGTTCATATTTTAGATCTCAAAAAAATCTATGAACCAAAATTAAGCAATAAAGAGAGATACTGGAGATATTTCATTAAGCCCAATTTACGACAGTTTAATCTTGAAGGACTCAATCAATATTTTCACCCGAAGTAACTTAAAAGAACCTATTTGCATATCTAATGAACCCTCGTTTTTTCACCCTTTTTTTATTTTATTTTTCATTTTGTTACTTTCTCTCCTCTCTGAGTTTCATTTGTCATGTATAGCCAGTGTGGTCTAAGAATGTAATTCGTTTTCCTAAGCCCTCTAATCTAAGCTCCCCATTACATAAATTTCTAACTCGAGAAACATCATCCTGAAGCTTCCCAGTCTTCAGCTCAAGCTTAATAGCTCTATTATAAGATCCAACTAAATCAAGTACATCCATATCAATCGATTCAGTTGCTAATTTTGTACTAATCAGCACATAATCTACAACGCTTGGAGTTGGACCCAAGAGGCAAGTAAATTTACACAGACCCTTATTATTTCCAAACCTTCCATTTGCAATGGTCAGACCATGTCCCCCCCAAAGGGCCGGGAGCTTTCTTCTCCGAACATTTATTTTTCTTTTTTCATCCTGATTACTTCATGGTAATGTACAAGAAACTGGGACCTAATCTCCTAAATTTGAGAGTAATAAATCTGGAACCTCAACCTCAACACCAGTATAAGCATTAAAATACCCGATCAAAAAGCACTCCAAATCACTATAGCTTTCTTGTATTAGCAATAGTTCATTATCTAAAATTTCCAAAGCATTTTCTCAAATATACAAACTATTTTGTGCAGGGATATACACAACGGCGCAAATTAATCTCTTTCTACATTTGAAACAAATACGCAGTCAAAGTAAATTTTCGGATCTACTTTTAATTCTTTCATAACCATCAATAGCTGATGATTTAATTAAAACCAAAATACCACCATAACATCTATTATTTTTTGCTGGTTTAGGCACAACCTGTTCAACCAAATACCCTGGGAGAGGTGGTATAAGAGAATGATTATTCCATGTTTCAATAAAGGAAATCACGTCAAACAAAAATAATTCATCATATAAATAAGGCAACTTATCACGTAGTCCTTGTATGTTCCATGACACTAAACTCAGTTTATGGCTCTTTATTTCCTATGTGTCTATGCTTTCTGTCAGTGCATTAATATCACTAGCCACTTCTTGGAGTTTCTCGTTCCTGGCCTCTGTCGAGGAAAAGGCAAAATGGTAATACTCACGACTGCGACTATTAATATCTGTTAGCACTCGCTGTCCATTATCAACAAAATCACGGGAAAAACCACTACGAGGTCTTCTGTTAAGTCCTTTTCTTGGAGAATGGTTTCCTCTGGGTGCCACGTTTCGAATGCCTGGTCGCTGTAGGTCATTAGGGCTAATAACAGCACTAGCAGGTCTTTTAGTTTCCGATACTGCCTGAGAATAGGCTGTTGATGGTATCACTGTCTCAGCATTACTATCACTGGCATCCCTATCCAACCCCATCGGGATAACAGCAGGGTAATTTGGGAGCAAAGCACTAGGAGGTGGACCAAGATTTTTAACTGGCACCAAGTTACTTTTAACCTCAATCACAGCCTTTCCATCGTACCTGAATAGTCGGCCTTGGATAAACAGCTTGTCACCTCGTAGCTTTGTATCACGGCCATCGTTCTATGCAAGATTCTTAATTTTCATTAAGTGTTTAAGGGCTTCTCTTTGTTTAGCCGTGTAATCTGGGGCCACCGATAGACCTACCTTTCTCAATAAGGAACTATTTCTTAAGATGTAGTCTCTGATTTCGTATATGTTAACATTGGGTAAAGTTCATAATTTTCAGCCCTCGCCCCGGGGACTTTTGGGGATTAAGTCATCCTAAAAGACATAGTTATCATATTTTCGACCATGCTGAACAAAATGGTTATCTCAAAATTTTGATCAGGTGGCTTTGGGAAAAAAAATGAGCGTGTGACGGGGCCTAGTTGCCCTCCGTTTTTTTTTGTCACTTATAAAGGGCACTAGAACTTTTAATTTCCGTTCCAATGAGCCCTCCCGCGATATTCTAGAACCACTGAGTTGATACAATCACCCCTGAGAAAAAAAAAAAAAAAAAGTAGGCTAAACTCGCATCCGTGATCTTTCTTCTGGCAAAAAATGCAAAATTTCACATTTTTGTAGATAGGTGCTTGAAACCTCTACAGTAGGGTCCTCTTATGCACTGAATATGATGGTGTGACTTTCATTAAGCTTCTATAGCTTTTTGGGGGTCTTTCCTCCTTTTTTCGAAAATAAGGCAAATTTTCTCAGGCGCGTAACTTTTGATGGGTAAAACTAAACTTGATAAAACTTATATATTTGAAATCAGCATAAAATTTGATTCTTTTGGTGTATCTACTGGTACCAAAATTCCGTTTTTTAGAGTTTCGGTTACTATTGAGCAGGGTCACTCCTTACTTACAGTTCGTTACCACGAACTGTTTGAAAGTTTGACTTTCTCACAACACTATGTTTTTAAACAATAAAAAACTTTAGCGTAAAGAGCGAGGCGTTGAGAAGGGGACGGCCTCTTTCATATACGGAATCATTTCTGTTCGTTTTAAGTTTTAACGTCGTTCTTTACTTTCAGTTAAAAAAACTTTTTTTTATTCAATAATTCTCAAAAGAGACGCCAATACTGTAGTAGTCCCAGATATAAACCTTTTACCACTTTCCCAATCACTTAATTAGACACGTCAACAACCCCTTAAGTCTCAAAGAGTGTCTGCAAGGAATGAAATTATTAAAATCAGGAATCAGATGAGTTAGCTCTCAAACTCATTCAATTACTGGTTCGTTTTGTTTTGAGTGAATGAATGTTTTTCTTTTATTTCTCAGTTATTTGCTAATATCCGTCGATGGCGGTTCAAATTTTTTGATTTTATGCAAATCGCAGATATTGGTGAATGACTCACTTTTATGGACGTTAGTTATTTGGCTTTAATTCTTATAATTTTTGGCTTCTATTGAATTTTATTCATCTTTTAATTTTCTGGTATTTTTCGTTGTTTTTTTCAAATCCACATTGACTTTTGCGTTTTTTTTGTTGGTTTCTTCTTCCGGCAATCCCATTGACTATATTTTTTCGTTTCACGCTGAAGAAGAGAGGCGTTTTTCCCCTAGAAATATTCACTTTGTTGTATTTTGTCAGTAGTTTCATTTGAACTATAAAAACCCCATTTTTGCTCGTTTTTCTTTCTTTATGTTATGTCAGGTCAATGTGGTATAAGAACTTATCTACGTTGGGTAACCAAAACATTGATAAGGTGGGCAGCTTCACTTACCTTGGTAGTATTATTAGTAAAGACGGTGGGAGCAGTGAAGATGTTAAAAGTAGAATAGCCAAGGCCCAGGGTGTTTTTTTCACAGTTAAAAAAAAGTTTCGAAGAATAGGAAATTAAGTCTGCAAACCAAGATTAGAATATTGGAAGCTAAAGTGATGACAGTGGTCAAATAAGGCTTCTGATATATGGGCACTCCGAAAAGCGGAAGAAAATTTGCTATATTTTTTCCAGAGAAACTGCTTACGAATTGTTCTGGGCCCCCGGCTAATTGTCCGTATTTCAAACAGTAGGCTGTACGTAAGGTTGAGGGGGCTCGGGCACGTTGTTTGGATGAAGGATGACGCATTGCCGAAGATGGTTCTTTTCGGCCAACCGTTTAGGGTGAAACGGAAAGAAGGTTGTCCTCGTCTGTGGTGGGATGACGTCATAAAGAAAGATTTAAAGGAAATGGGAACTTCCTGGGAGGGAGTAAACAGGAGGCTTTGAAAAGACTGGGATGGAGGAGGATCGTGCGTGGCTATGTTGGCCTCAGGTGGCTTGGTGCTGCGGTGAGTTGTTAGTAGTAGTAGTAATTGCCAAAGCAGTAATTGCCAAAGTAGTAGTAATTGTCTCAGGCGGTTACGGCCACAGCGTTATGGTGGTCAACCAATTAGTTAGCGTAGTTACTTGGAAAGTGAAGAACAGTGAAACATGTGGTTAGATAAGAATTCACTTTCAAAAATGAAAATGACGAACAAAGAATTGTGCGGTTAGAAGACAAGCGATATTCAGAATCAGAACATGTCAAAACGAGTCGTTTGTAATTTTGCATGTATCAAAGATAAGAAAATTAATTCTTCCTTTCTGTTTTTAAATTTTAGACTAACACACACTAAACTAACACGTTCCTTCCTTCCATTGTCATTTTTCTTTTTCTTCTAACTGCAGATTTCGCTGTGCAAAATTTTCGATTGGAATTAAATGTGCTTTTTACTGTTTCTTGCTCCATGCATTTTTCTTTAGCTGTTAGGAGTCGATTATCATCTTATGTAATTTTGCAAGCATCATAGATACTAAAACGATGCGGTCATGCTAGGGGAAAAAATGATGTAATTTTGCTCTTTGAATGTATATATATGTGACGTCACTCAAATGTTTTTTTTATGGCTAGAATTCATTTCTTATTTCGTGTTTATCATTTCACAGACACCAAAATAACTTCCCTCAATTCTAGGGTGGTTGAGAAATTCAGGCACGAATTCATTTTATCTTTCCTGTGTATCTTTGCAAATGCTAAAATAACACTGCTTCATTTAAGGGAAAAAAATTAAATTTCAATTGCATTAAGTAACTCTGACGTAAATTTAGTTCTCCATTCCTGTTTCTGCTTCACAGACTCCCGCAAGCTAAGCTAACACGTTCCATTATTCCATTGCAATTTTCATTTTCTTCTAACTGCAGATTTCATTGCGCAACAGTTTCCTTTGTAAATCAATGGGATTTTTGCCGTTCCTTGTTCCATACCTTTTTCTGTAGCTAATCAGAGTCATTTGTTATCTTGTGTATTTTCAATGTGTCATAGATACGAAAACTGATATGACTACTCTTGGGGGGGGATATGGTGTAAATTATGCTTTTGAAATGTATATAAATATGACGTCACTCATATGATTTTTTCCCAAAATTAAGTCTCTAAACAACTTTTCTCAAATTCGTGAGCTCTCTAGATCGTTTTTTCAGCCCAGAAAATATCAGGGTGCTAATTTAAAAAGAAAATGAAGCCATTTCCAAGAAAATAATTTTTAGATACAAACAGTGTTCCATGTAACCACGGACCCTCGGCTTAGATCAGGTGGGATCTCTTTCCTACCTAGTTTGTAAAATTCGTGGATTTTTTTTCTTTTCTGCACGATATAATAGTGAAAATGTGAGTTAAGGCTGCACACAAGTCAAGATTGAGAATTGCCGCCCTGAGTCTGAGAAATTACACAATTGCACTCTTAGTTTTGATCTACAAAATTCTATTATCAGAAAATATTTGAACAATTCGCATAGAAAGAGCTCAATCAAATCTTTCTGCTTTCTGTGTAAAGCTTAAAATACAATGATTTTGCATGACTGACTGTACTTTCCATAAAATATGTCCATTTTTTTTAACCACCCCCTTTCCAAATTTGATTTCTCTTCACATAAGAGTTAAAATACGTCTTTAATGTAAGCAACATCCATAAAATTTGCATTCACAGTCTTCTTGTCCATGGGCGTAGGCAGCATCTTGTGTAGAGGGGGGCAGCCGCTTCTGTGATGGAGGGGGGAGGGATCTTACTAATACTTCCCGAAGTCCTTTGAATATAGGTCTTCAGAAACTAGTCATTCTATATTTCAGTAAAACTCGGCCTTTAACATTTTCCAAGTTCTACTTTTCCTGCAACAGTATAACATAAAAGACCCACTATCCTACTTCCAATTTCCAGAAAACATAAACACCACAAAAGCGATTTGACACAAATCACATTATGGTTAGATTACAGCTTCTTCTAAGAATTCAATTCAAAAGTCTACAGTTGGGCAAAATTAAATATCAAAATTGGTATAGGGGAGATCGGCCCACGTTTAGCCAAAGCAAACAGTTCCAATATAAAAACCTATGGGGCTTCTGGTGGATTATAAACGCTCTGAAAGATAGCAGTGTTTATTTTTAAAATGCCTGACCTTAATTAATACTTTTACAAAAATATCAGATCGATCAGGTTTTATGGTGATTAACTCTGGAATTTTTTTTCAATTTTATCTGAAAGCCTACGCCTTATTACGAATACTAGAAAAATCGCGTTGTAAACTCACATTGTATTCTCTTATTATTTGCCTGTTTTTGGCAGCTTCCATAACGTGCCATCTTCACCAGTTTGCTGTTAGTATTTTGTCATCCCGTGGGATAGTGTCCTCCCATGTTCGGCCACAATACCCAGGGTAAATTCGGCATGCCGTACCAAGGTGTCCAAAAGTGGGCTATGCTTGTAAAAGCTGTGTAAACAGCATATTTAAAGGTTGAAGGCAAGCTTAAAACCCAAAACTGTGTTATTTCTGGCGTTGTTTAATCCTGTCAGAACAGTAGGTGAACTGAAGTTCTATTTTTTCCTGTTAAATTTCATTCAAGATAAGATGATTAAAAGTAAAACAGAAGAGAAAAGAAAGAAAGGCAGCTGTGATCCAGTAGAAAATAAAATTGCAGTTTTTTCTGTCTTATTCTACAAGAAGTCAGTTGGATTCTCTGGAAGTACCTTGGGTGTTCCTAGAGGAACGCTGCAAGACTACATAAAAAAAAGTTGAGAAGCTGAGTATCCCTCTAAAAAATCTCGACCTGAATTTATTTAAACCCTGTTACAACACATGATAAATATTTACAGAGGAGCAAGAAAAAAGACTAAAAACTTAGTGGAAAACGATAGCTGATATGCTTTCGACTGTATTCCCCTAGAAGCGTGTAAATTTGCATACACTTATGCCATTTATTCAGAGTATAAAAGTACCGGATAACGGAACTGCAAAGGCAGTGGAGACAGTGGAGGAATTACAGGTAAAGATTGGTACCGTGGTTTTATGGATTGCCTTAAGTAACACTGGGTTTATTAAAAAAAAAAAATATACATCATCGATTCCCTGAAGCATGCTTGTGCAGGAGAAAACCCTCCTAATAAATAAAAAAAAACAAAAAACCTTAAAAAAAAAAAAAAAAAATAATTAGAGCTCAACTTACCGGACCCGAAAACCAACAAACCTCCAAACAACACCCAAAAAAATTATAATATTTATTATCATATCCAGCTGCAACTAAACCCTCCTCAAAAACATAACTTAACTGGCACAGAATAATCCATTCAAAATATACACATCAAAACAATGGCTCTTTGACTCTTTTCCAAATTTCTGCAAACCCCCAACATTCATCAAATCCTCTGGCAAACTCTCCCAAACTAACGGAACAACATGGCGAATTAAAAACCTAGACCTAGACGTGACCATAGCTGGTCTTCGCACCAACTGAGAAGATCCTGTCAAATGATCGTGAATAGTAGACGCCAGACTAAACATTCCTGAAAAACATGATGGTAACTCCGAAGCTAAATATTTAAACGTAAACAGAGCATTATAGAATACGCATATTCCTGCCAACGGTAGAATTTTCACTCGCATCCACTTTTCAATCGAAGAAATACCTTGTTTTAATATAATCATCAACTCATTTTCAGTTCTAGCAGCTACAGTAAAATGGGCATCATCAGCAAAACATGGTAGAATTCCTTTAGTACCGTAAGTATCAAGGTCTAAAGAACAAGACACATTACTTGAAGCTCTACAAAGGTCATTAATATAAACCAAAAACAACAAAGGGCCCAAATGGATCCCTGGGGTACTCCAATCGAAATATGTTCAATTTTAGATGTAAGATCACGACACACTGAGTCCTTCCACTAAGAAAACTAACTATCACATTTAAAAAATCACCACGTATACTACTACTATATAACTTTTGAACTAGTATATCATGATCAACAGAGTCAAATGCTTTAGTAATATCCAAGAAAATCGAAGCTATCTTCAGACCCTTGTCTAAAGCATCATTAATAAAAGTTGTTAAATAAAAAACTGCATGCTCTGTAGAATGATGACTCCTAAGCCCAAACTGACTAGAACTAAAAAATTGTCTTTTCTCGAAATAACTTACCATCCTACTTTGAATCAACTTTTCAAACACTCTAGAAATAAATGGCAGTAAAGAAATCGGTCTATAATAACTAAAACAATTCTTATCCCCTCCTTTAAATATCGGGATAACATTCGCGCACTTTAGACAATCGGGAAAAATTCCAGCTTCTAAACAATTATTTATAAGTCCTAAAAAATTACTAGATATAACAGGTAAAATCGACTTCAAAACCTTCAATGAAATAAAATCGCCTCCTGATGCACCATTTTTCATATTTTTTATAACCTTAAATAATTCATCAATAATTACAGATTTAAGGTACGCAAACACATCACAATCTTCAGGTAGGAACTAACGAAAATCTCCATCTTGATCAAATACTGGCACCGATGATGACACACGCTGCCCAATAGTAGCGAAGTGATTCCACATCTCATCTACAACATTATTATTCATTCCTATACTATCTGGACGGACCAAGACGCTACCAGGGCAAGTCACCGACTTAATCAATTTCCAAGTCTTACTCGGGTTACCCTCAACTTTTTTAAACTTAACCTTATAATATTCTACCTTTGCCTGTCGGAGTACAGCATTTAACCTACTTTTATAAACTCTATATATTACTTTATCATGAGGATCATTGCTCCTTGTTGACAACTTATATAAAAAACGTCTTCTATTAATTGACTGTAACAAACTCTTTATAATCCAAGCTTTACTCAGAGACACCCTTCTCTTCTGTATTCCTGACGCTTCACAACATTCCAAAAACGTATCCTTAATCTTACGATACCAAAGCTCAAACTTCAAATTTAAATCTAATTCTTCTTGTAAAAATTTAAAATCTAACTGTTCTATCCTAAGCTTAAATCTTATATAGTATTTGAATCAACTAATAATTTCTTAGGCTTGGGGCGAGCATCACTGTTAATATTAATATTCTTCAATATACCCGGAATTAATCATTTAACACAACACTCGACGAATCACGGGGAACATTCAAAACTACATTATCAATTAGAGATGAAGATGACTCCGTCACTCTAGTACAAATATTTACAGCAGGCTGCATCCCATAACCTAACATTAAATTCAAAAAAATCCGGGCTTTTAAGTTAGATGCTAACAATTTCAAATCAATGTTAAAATCTCCACACACAAAACACGGCATATTCTTATGAGTTAGAAGGTCCATTTGTTGCTCTAATAATTCTATAAAACAATCTACACTTGCTGAAGGGGGGCGGTAACAAACAGCAATAAAAAATGGGTCACCATTCTTATCAACCTCCGCAACAAAACACTCAAAAATCATCTCTCTATTAACGGACAAATCATCCTTAACCTTCACATTCAAATCAGTTCTAATATACAGGGCAAGTCTTCCATGCTGATGGTGAGTACGGTTCTTAACATACATATTATAATTTAAAATATCTAATAGTCCAGAATTATTATTCATTAGCCATGTTTCAGTAAGTGCAAGAATATGAAAATCAGATAGCATACACAGCTCCAACAAATAATCCAATGTACTATATCCAATGTACGTAAGTGAAGCTCCGGAAAAAAACAGGAAATAACCTAAAAATAATTAGAAACATATTAAAAAAATGGTATAAATAAACAAACGAATACAAAAAAGTGAAAAAATTCTCACTAACACAAGCCTGTCACAATACAGGCTTACTGTTTTCATTACTGAATTCCAGAAAATAATAATTGCAGAAAACACAATACTCTACAACTGAATAACTTACTGTAACTCGGAGGGTCCGTGGTCCCGCATCCAACGTAAGTGAAGCTCCGGAAAAAAAACAGGATATAACCTAAAAATAATTAGAAACACCCCTGACAATTCAGATGAAAAATGCCAAGGTTATCCGGTGCCAGTCTAGTATGTAAATCCACTGGGCACTTATAATTAACCTTCGGAAAAACATCATCTACCCCCATATCAAAATCCCTGTGAAGTACCCCTAATCCTAAATCCGAAACACTCAATGGATTATTCTCAAGCCAATTCAAGCGATCATTATGAACAATTACCATTTTTTTATAAACATATATATATATATATATATATATATATATATATATATATATATATATATATATATATATATATATATATATATATATATATATATATATATATATATATATATATATATATATATATATATATATATATATATATATATATATATATATATATATATATATATATATATATATATATATATATATATATATATATATATATATATATATATATATATATATATATATATATATATATATATATATATATATATATATATATATATATATATATATATATATATATATATATATATATATATATAAAAAAAAGAAAAGGAGGGTAGTTGCAACCAAACCTAACCAACTGAATAACTTACTATAACTCGGAGGGTCCGTGGTCCCGCATCCAACGTAAGTGAAGCTCCGGAAAAAAACAGGATATAACCTAAAAATAATTAGAAACATATTAAAAAAATGGTATAAATAAACAAACGAATACAAAAAAAGTGAAAAATTCTCACTAATACTAGCCTGTCACAATACAGGCTTACTGGTTTCATTACTGAATTCCAGAAAATAATAATTGAAGAAAACACAATATTCTAAAGGTGTCTACCACTTATCCATTCTAGATTCTAATAAAAACTAAATAAATGAAAAAAAAATAGAACAACTTTTCTTTTCTTTTCCATAAACACAAATACAAAACAAAACAAAAACAAAAAAACATATCTTAACAAAATCTTAATTCACCATTCATGATATAACCATCTATTGGTCACATAACTCAGGGATGTAACCAAATTTTGCTGCCACACCACCGCGGTCGATCTGTATATATGGTGGAACTGTATTAGAAACCCTTGATGAAACTCCAATAGCATTTAATCTAGATTTCTTTACATACAACTTCCTTCGAGCTTCACGAACTGATATTGGTGCATCATCGCTAACAGATACATTTTTATGGTGTCCAATAACTTTACCTTTTAATTTCTTTCCGTTCTTAAGTACACTGACCTTCGCATCTCGAAAACTAACATCAACTTTAAAATACTGTTGCTCCTTACGGACATTACCAACAACTTGAAACCTCAGGACCATGGACCCTCCAAACACAACTGGTAAAAAAACGATTCGGCTTGGGTGGTATTTTCACAGGGAGCATTCCAAACGATAAGATTCGTCTCTGTATGTCGATACTCAGATGCCATAAGCCGCCGAAACAGATCTGCACTCCCAATTTCATACTTCTTCGTTTCAATAGTCATAACTGACATTTGATTTCTTAAGCTTTGAACATCAGATTCAAGCTGTGTAACAAGCGAACTCGTAGTATTAGCTTCTGATTTTAGCTCAGACTGTGTATTTTCCACTGATACCATACTATTTTCTAACACTTTTATGCTATCGTTTATAGAGTCTAGTTTTTTACCATTTTCAGTAAGTATTGTTAGCATCTTAGCAAAATCACCCGCCAGAGTCTTCAGTGAAACGACATCGTTATTCTCTTCGGATTAAACGGTCGAATGCAACAAGCTCTTCTCAACAGACTGAGATCCTACTTGGACAGTTTTAGCAATCTTCCTTTTTCACCCCATAGCAAGTTCAAATAAAATACAATGTTTAATCTTTTTTACCCATTCTTGCACCTATTATTAATTTAAGTTGATGCAGACGTGCAGTTTACTAAGCAGCCGTTAATTAGGGCACGGCTAACACTCCTATCTCCTTCACCGACGAATTCCAGCAGCGTTTGAATATCGACGCTACCTCAGGAATCACATCCAACTTTCAGGAATACTCTGTAGCGTTTGCAAAATTCAACTAATCAAATATTCAAATACTTGCATTTCATTCCACCCCTCAGGGCAAGCGGTAAAGACACCTGAACTACTACTCAATCAGAGCTTGATTCATTGGCTTTGGGCTATTTTCTTTTTTTGTCATAATTAAATGACGTAGTCCAAGATGTATAATCCCAAGCCAATTCTATATTTCGCAATATCTTCACTGTCTAACAAATGCACTTTTTCAAACCAATTAAATTCAAAGTTAAATCCAATTTGTGTCCTCACAGTTCAAAGGCTAATTCAGTACTGAATTAACCTTAGTAGGAATTACAGGTAAAGATTGTAGGAATTACAGGTAAAGATTGGTACCGTGGTTTTATGGATTGCCTTAAAACTCTATCAGTAAGAACGCCAAAACGTACAATCCTATGACGGACGACTGCTTTCAACTGTCACAGTGTAGGAGCTTTTTTTAACAACCTGGATTGAGGCCTGTATAAACACATGTTCAGACCACAAGACATTTGAAGTTTTGACGAATCAGGTCTAAAAAAATCCACAAGCCTGCTAAAATCATTGCACAACGAGGCCAGAAGTAAATAGGGAAGGTCACGTCAGCAGAAAGAGGTCAGTTGACCACGATTTGTGCTGGTGTTAATGTGTTGGGGACACAGTCCCTCCTCTACTTATTTTCCCACAAAAACAGTGTCCGGAAATTTTACTCAGGGGAGTTTCACCAGGAAACATCACAATCATCTCAGAAAATCCTTCTTGCTGAAGGACTGTCTCTCATTCTACGCTTTACTTGCAGCATTATAAAAATCAAGTCAAACCCAAAAAATCAACAGGAAAAAAATATGAAAAAGTCAGAAGTGCTCACTGACATCCCCATGAAAGAATGCATTACTGCTAGGATAATAGCTGTATCTGCCAAAAAGCCCATGTCCTGGGACGGAAGAAAGTCAAACAAGTGAAAAGACTAAAAAGGAAAGGGCGTGTCTCTCGCAACAAGAGTTACAGTTAGAGTGACGATTCTGACATCGATGAATCTGGATACAACAACTCTTCAGACTCCAGCATAGACACTGGAGACAAACTTCCTACCAGCAATTTCTAATTTGACACTGAGAAGGTGAAGGCTTGTGATTACATTAGTAGAAAGGAGGGTGCCAGTCCGAACATGACCACGTGGTTTATGGTTTTCTCACTGAAAATTAAAAAACAGGATTTTTCTCCCTTGAAAAAACAGGAATTTTCTCACTTTTATAGATGTTTCTTGGAGGGTTATGAGTGTTGGTCAATTTATTTGATGTTTTTCATGGATGTCAACATCAATTTATGTCTGTTTTATGGTTTTTGTCAGTGAGAATGGAAAAAAGGAATTTTCTCACTTTGATGGATTTTTTCTGGATTATTGAGTCTAACGGGGACCGAAGTCAATGACCTAAATTTCCAAAGGTGGATTATTGTTTCCAGGCAAAGTTTTAATGTCTTTGGAGTTTGTCCAGCAGAATTGTCTCCGGGACGAAGTTTATTAATATCTTTGGAGTTCGACCAGGAGAATTGTTTCCGGCGAATGTTTTGATCTTAGAGACGAAGAGTTTAACGCTGGAAAGGGCTTCCTAGTAATTTCAAATGTGACAGCGCAGGGATGCCAAAAACAAAAGGGACATGCAGAAATTATGTTTAGGGATTATTTGGGCGAAACCGTTTTAGACATTTTATTGAATTATTTCGGCGAAACAGTTAGAGACATTTTAAAAGATGATTTTAGAAGATGTTTTAGAAGAGGTTTTGAGTGTGGTCGTTATAATACACAAGTTCCAATTTAACAGTGTCGTGAGGTCCCCTACCCCAACCCCAAAGGGCCCCGATCCCCCTACCCCAACCCCGAAGGAAGCCCCCGGTCCTCAAAGGTCCCCCGGGTTCCCAAAGGGTTCCCCCGGCCCCCATTTTTTAATAATTTTTTAAGGCTTTATTATATCTTTTCAGAACAAGTTATTTGCTTAATGTCTATCCTAAACCTATTTTACAAGTTGAAATGGGCGAAACCATTTTAGGCATTTTAGGGAATTATTTCGGCGAACAGTTAGAGACATTTTAAAAGATGATTTTAGAAGATGTTTTAGAATAGGAGTTGAGGGTGAAACTCTGTGGTCGTTATAATACACAAGTTCCATTTGAACAGTGTCGTGAGGTCCCCTACCCCAATCCCAAAGGCCATCAATTCCCCTAATGCCCCTCGAGCCCCCAAAGACCACCGGAACCCCATCCCCCCCCATTTTTTAAAAATAATTTTAGAATTTTTTTAAAGTGGTATTTTTTTTAACTTTTTTACGTATCTTAAAATGACATGAAATATGCTTACGGTTCTACCAATCGTACACTGTGCTTGTTCATAGACACGACGCGGCTTTTACAAGTTGAAGTACTTATCATTTTCACCCACTACTATACTTTGAAGCTTTTTGAATACCTAAACACCAAGAAATACTTTTCAAAGATCATTTCAGAGCAAGTTATTTTCTTAATGTCCCTCCTAAACCCATTTTCCAAGTAGTAGTACATATCTATTTCACCCGCAACTATACTTTACAGCTTTTTGGATACCTCAACACCAAGAAATACTTTTCAAAGACCATTTCAGAGCAAGTTACTTTCTAAATGTCCCTCCTAAACCCATTTACAATCTTGAAGTACTGATCTTTTTCACCCACAACTATACATTACAGCTATTTGGATACCACAACACCAAGAAATACTTTTCAAATACCATTTCACACCAACTACCTATATTACTCTACCTCCTAACCCCATTTAAAAGCTTGAAGTACTTATTTATTTAAACCACAACTATAATAATCAGATGTTCGGATACCTCAAAACCAAGAAATAATTTTAAAACACAATATCAGACAAAGTTACTTTATCACTGAACCTCCTAAACTAATTTTACATCTTTAAGTAATTTTCTTTTACAACCACATCTATACTATTCAGCTTTTTGGATACCTCAACACCAAGAAATACTTTTCAAAGACCAATTGAGAGCAAGTTAATTTCTTAATGTTCCTCCTAAACCCATTCTGCAGCTTGAAGTATTTATGTCTTACACACAAAACTTTACATTACAGTCTGTTCTATAGATCAACACCTAGCAATTCTTTTCAATGTCAATTTCAGAGCACGATCATTTCTTAATTTCCCTTCTAAACACATATTCAAAAATTAATTACATATCTTTTAAACCACAACTATACGTTACAGCTTTTTGGATACCTCAACACCAGGAAATGCTTTTCAAAAGACATTTCAGAGCAAGTTCCTTTCTTAATGTCCCTCCTAAACCCATTTTCCCACTTGAAGTACATATCTATTTTACCTTAAACTATAATTTAGAGATTTCTTGGTACAGATAAGCATATGAATTCTTTTCAATTAAAATTTCCGAACTCGCTGAATTCTTATTATCACTCCTAAACCCATTTTAAAACATGAAGTACTTATCTTTTTCACACACGACTATGCTTTACTTCTTTTTGGATAACTCAACACCAAGAAATACCTTTCAATGACAAGTTGAGAGCAAGTTATTTTCTGATTGGGCCTACTAAACACCTATTCCAACTTAAAGTACTTATATATTTTACCCACACCTATACTTTAAAGCTTTTTGGATACCTCAACACCAAGAAATACTTTTCAAAGACCATTTCAGAGCACGTTACTTTCTTAATGTCCCTCCTAAACCCATTTTCCAACTTGAAGTACTTATCTTTTTCATCCACAACTATACTTACCAGCTTTTCGTATACCTCAACACCAACAAATAATTTTCAAAGACCATTTCAGAGCAAGCTTTTTTTTAAATGTCTCTCCTGAACTCAATTCTAGATTTTTAAGTTCTTATCTTTTTCACCCCCGAAAATTAATTATTAGCATAATGGACACCTCACCTAAACGACAATCAGTAAAATGAAACAAAAATAAACAGATGATAAATTTTTGTCCCAAATAATACCCTTTTAAAACTAGAAGAAATTAAAATTATCAACCAAACCTATACTATGCAGATTTTTGGATGCATCAACACCAAGAAATACTTTTCAAAGACTATTTCAGAGCAAGTTATTTTCTTAATGTCCCTCCTAAACCCATTTTCCAACTTGAAGTACTTGGCTTTTTCAACCTCAACTATACTTTACAGCTTTTTGGATACCTTAACACCAAGAAATACTTTTCAATGACCATTTCAGAACAAGCTACTTTATAAATATTACTAACGCCATCTTTGACCTAAATGTATATATTATAAATATCATCAACTCAACGACATGAATTCTTTTTGTATACCTCAACTAACATAAAAACTGAAAACTGAAACTTACCGAGAAATAACATATAATAATGTAAAACATAAAGAAAATTTCAAACTAAAATTACTTTTATTTTTCTCACACAACTATACTTTACAGCTTTTTGGATACCTCAAAACCAAGAAATACTTTTCAAAGACCATTTCAGAGCAAGTTAGTGTCTTAATGTCCCTCCTAAACCCATTTTCCATCGTGCAGTACTTATCTTTTTCACCAGCACCTATACTTTACAGCTTTTTGGATACCTCAACACCAAAAAATACTTTGCAAAGACCATTTCAGAGCAAGTTACTTTCTTAATGTCCCTCCTAAACCCATTTTCCAACTTGAAGTACTTACCTTTTCCCCCCAAAACTATACTTTACAGCTTTTTGGATACCTCAACACCAAGAAATACTTTTCAAAGACCATTTCAGAGTAAGTTACTTTCTTAATGTCCCTCCTAAACCCATTTTCCAACTTGAAGTACTTATCTTTTTCACCCACAACTATACTTTACAGCTTTTTGGATACCTCAACACCAAGAAATTCTTTTCAAAAACAATTTCAGATCAACTTACTTTCTTAATATCCATCCAAAACTAATTTTCACTCTTGAAGTATATACGATTTTCTATCACATCTATACTTTACAGAATTTTGTATAGTTCAAAACGAATTGAAACTATTCTACGAACATTTCTGAGAACGCTAATTCATTTCTATCAACACTAAACCAATTTTCTAACTTGAAGTACTTATCTCTTTCACCCATAACTATACTGTACAGCTATTTGGATACCTCAACACCAAGAAATACTTTTCAAATACCATTTCAGAGCAAGTTACTTTCTTAATATCCCTCCTAAACCCATTTTCCAACTTGAAGTACTTATCTTTTTCACCCTCAACTATACATTACAGCTTTTTGGATACCTCAACACCAAGAAATACTTTTCAAAGACCATTTCAGAGCAAGTTACTTTCTTAATGTCCCTCCTAAACCCATTTTCCAACTTGAAGTACTTCACTTTTTCACCCACAACTATACTTTACAGCTTTTAGGATACCTCAACACCAAGAAATACTTTTCAAAGACCATTTCAGAGCAAGTTACTTTCTTATCGTCCCTCCTAAACTCATTTTCCAACTTGAAGTACTTATCTTTTCCACCCACAACTATACTTTACAGCTTTTTTGATACCTCAACACCAAGAAATACTTTTCAAAGACCATTTCAGAGCAAGTTACTTTCTTATTGTCCCTCCTAAACCCATTTCCAACTTGAAGTACTTATCTTTTTCACCCACAACTATACCTTTCAGCTTTTTGGATACCTCAACACCAAGAAATACTTTTCAAAGACCATTTCAGAGCAAGTTACTTTCTTAATGTCCCTCCTAAACCCATTTTCCAACTTGAAGTACTTATCTTTTTCACCCACATCTATACTTTACAGCTTTTTGGATACCTCAACACCAAGAAATACTTTTCAAAGACCATTTCAGAGCAAGTTACTTTCTTAATGTCCCTCCTAAACCCATTTTCCAACTTGAAGTACTTATCTTTTTCACCCACAACTATACTTTACAGCTTTTTGGATACCTCAACACCAAGAAATACTTTTCAAAGACTATTTCAGAGCAAGATACTTTCTTAATGTCCCTCCTAAACCCATTTTCCAACTTGGAGTACTTATCTTTTTCAGCCACATCTATACTTTACAGCTTTTTGGATACCTCAACACCAAGAAATACTTTTCAAAGACCATTTCAGAGCAAGTTACTTTCTTAATGTCCCTCCTAAACCCATTTTCCAACTTGAACTACTTATCTTTTTCACCCACAACTATACTTTACAGCTTTTTGGATACCTCAACACCAAGAAATACTTTTCAAAGACCATTTCAGAGCAAGTTACTTTCTTAATGTCTCTCCTAAACCCATTTTCCAACTTGAAGTACTTATCTTTTTCACCCACCACTATACTTTACAGCTTTTTGGATACCTCAACACCAAGAAATTCTTTTCAAAGACCATTTCAGAGCAAGTTACTTTCTTAATGTCCCTCCTAAACCCATTTTCCAACTTGAAGTACTTATCTTATTCACCCACAACTATACTTTACAGCTTTTTGGATACCTCAACACCAAGAAATACTTTTCAAAGACCATTTCAGAGCAAGTTACTTTCTTAATGTCCCTCCTAAACCCATGTTCCAACTTGACGTACTTAACTTTTTCACCCACAACCATACTTTACAGCTTTTTGGATACCTCAACACCAAGAAATACTTTTAAAAGACCATTTCAGAGCAAGTTACTTTCTTAATGTCCCTCCTAAACCCATTTTCCAACTTGACGTCCTTATCATTTTCAGCCACCACTATACTTTACAGCTGTTTGGATACCTCAACACCAAGAAATACTTTTCAAAGACCATTTCAGAGCAAGTTACATTCCTAATGTCCCTCCTAAACACATGTTCCAACTTGGAGCACGTATCTTTTTCACCCACAACTATACTTTACAGCTTTTTGGATACCTCAACACCAAGAAATACTTTTCAAAGACCATTTCAGAGCAAGTTACTTTCTTAATGTCCCTCCTAAACCCATTTTCCAACTTTAACTACTTATCTTTTTCACCCACATCCATACTCTACAGCTTTTTTGTTACTTCATCGCCAAGAAATACTTTTCAATGACATTTTCGGAGCAAGTTCTTTTCTGATTGTCCCTCCTAAAACCATTTTCCAACTTAAAGTATTTATATCTTTCACCCACAACTATACTTGAGAGCTTCATGGATAACTCAACACCAACAAATACTTTTCAAAGACCATTTCAGAGCAAGCTACTTTCTTTAAGTCCCTCCTAAACTCATTTTCAAACTTGAAATACTTATCTTTTTATCCCACAACTATAGTTTACAGCTTTTTGCATACCTCAACACCAAGAAATACTTTTCAAAGACCATTTCAGAGCAAGTTACTTTCTTAAAGTCTCTTCTAACCCCTTTTTTCAACTTGAAGTACGTATCTTATTCACCCTCAACTATACTTTTCAGCTTTTTTGATACCTCAACACCAAGAAATTCTTTTCAAAGGCCATTTCAGAGCAAGTTACATTCTTAATGTCCCTACTAAACCCATTTTCCAACTTGAACTACTTATCTTTTTCACCCACATCCATACTTTACAGCTTTTTGGATACCTCAACACCAAGAAATAGTTTTCAAAGACCATTACAGAGCAAGTTACTTTCTTAATGTCACTCCTAAACCATTTTCCAACTTGAAGTCCTTATCTTTTTCAACCTCACCTATACTTTACAGCTTTTTGGATGCCTCAACACCAAGAAATACTTTTCAAAAACCATTTCAGAGCAAGTTACTTTCTTAATGTCACTCTTAAACCCATTTTCAAACTTGAAGTACTTATCTTTTTCACCCTCGACAATACTTTACAGCTTTTTGGAAACTTCAACACCAAGAACTACTTTTCAAAGACCATTTCAGAGCAAGTTACTTTCTTAATGTCCCTCCTAACCACATTTTCCTACTTGAAGCACTTAACTTTTTCCCACACAACTTGACCTTACCGCTTTTTTGATACATCAGCACCAAGTAATACTATTCAATGACCATTTCAGAGCAAGTTATATTCTCAATTTCCCTCCTAAACCCATTTTCCAACTTGAAGGTCTGATATTTTTCACCAACAACTATACTATACAGCTTTTTGGATACCTAAACACCAATAAATACTTTTCAAAGACCGTTTAAGAGCACGTTACTTTCTTAAAGTCCCTCCTAAACTCATTTTCCAACTTGAAATACTTATCTTTTTCACCCACAACTTTACTTTACAGCTTTTTCTATAGCTAAACACCAACAAATACTTTTCAAAGTCCGTTTCAGAGCAAGTTACTTTCTTTATGTCCCTACTAGACTTATTTTTCAACTTTGAGTACTTATCAATGTCACCCAAAACTCGCATTTGCATGTGTTCTATTAACTAATACCAAGTTGGCAATTTTCATTTACATTTTTGGAGCAAGTTAGTTGCTTAATGTCCCTCTTAACCCCACTATCAAACTTGAAGTGCTTATCTTTCTCATCCAAAACAATACTTTAATGCTTTTTGGATACCTCAACACCAAGAAATACTTTTCAAAGACCATTTCAGAGCAAGTTACTTTCTTACAGTCCCTCCTAAACTCATTTTCCAACTTGAAATACTTAATTTTTTCTCCCACAACTTTAGTATACAGCTTTTTGTATAGCTAAACACCAAGAAATACTTTTCAAAGACCATTTCAGAGCAAGTTACTTTCTTAATGTCCCTCCTAAACCCATTTTACAACTTGAAGTACTTATCTTTTTCAGCAACAACTATACTTTACAGCTTTTTGGATACCTCAACACCAAGAAATACTTATCAAAGACCATTTCAGAGCAAGTTACTTTCTTAATGTCCCTCCTAAACCCATTTTCCAACTTGAAGTACTTATCTTTTTCACCCACAACTATACTTTACAGCTTTTTGGGTACCTCAACACCAATAAATAATTTTCAAATACCATTTAATAGCAAGTTACTTTCTTTAAGTCCCTCCTAAACTCCTTTTCCAACTTGAAATACTTATCTTTTTAACCCACAACTATACTTTACAGCTTTTTGAATAGCTCAAAAAAAATATATTATTTTCAAAGACCATTTCAGTTCAATTTTATGCCTAAATGACCACCCTAAGCTGCTTTTTCATCTATAGCCACTTATCTCTTTCTCTAAAAACTCTACTTTACAGCTGTTATGATTCCTCAACGCCAAGAATAAAATTTAGAAGACCATTTCAGAGCAAGTTACTTTCTTAATGTCCCTCCTAAACCCATTTTCCAACTTGAAGTACTTATCTTTTTCACCCACAACTATACTTTACAGCTTTTTGGATACCTCAACACCAAGAAATACTTTTCAAAGACCATTTCAGAGCAAGTTACTTTCTTATTGTCCCTCCTAAACCCATTTCCAACTTGAAGTACTTATCTTTTTCACCCACAACTATACTTTACAGCTTTTCGGATACCTCAACACCAAGAAATACTTTTAAAGGACCATTTCAGAGCAAGTTACTTTCTTAATGTCCCTCCTAAACCCATTTTCCAACTTGAAGTACTTATCTTTTTCACCCACAACTATACTTTACAGCTTTTTGGATACCTCAACACCAAGAAATACTTTTCAAAGACCATTTCAGAGCAAGTTACTTTCTTAATGTCCCTCCTAAACCCATTTTCCAACTTGAAGTACTTATCTTTTTCACCCACAACTATACTTTACAGCTTTTTGGATACCTCAACACCAAGAAATACTTTTCAAAGACCATTTCAGATCAAGTTACTTTCTTAATGTCCCTCCTAAAACCATTTTCCAACTTGAAGTACTTATCTTTTTCACCCACAACTATACTTTACAGCTTTTTGGATACCTCATAACCAAGAAACAATTTTCAAAGACCATTTCAGAGCAAGTTACTTTCTTAATGTCCCTCCTAAACCCATTTTCCAACTTGAAGTACTTATGTTATTCACCCACAACTATACTTTAGAGCTTTTTGGATACCTCAACACCAATAAATACTTTTGAAAGACCATTTCAGAGCAAGTTACTTTCTTTATGTCCCTCCTAAACTCATTTTCCAACTTGAAATCCTTATCTTTTTCACCCACAACTTTACTTTAATGCTTTTAGGTTACCTAAACTACAATAAACACTTTTCATATACCATTTCACATCAAGTCACTTTCTTAATATCCCTACTACACTCATTTTACGACTTAAAGTACTTATCTTTTTGATCCAAAACTAAACTTTACATCTTATTGTATACAAGAACACAAAGAAATACTGTTAAAAGACCATTCCAGAGCAAGTTACTTTCTTAATGTCCCTCCTAAACTCATTTTCCAACTTGAAATACTTATCTTTTTCACCCACAACTATACTTTAGATCTTTTTTTATACCTCAACACCAAGAAATACTTTTCAAAGACCATTTTAGAGCAAGTTACTTTCCTAATGTCTCTCCTAAACTCATTTTCCAACTTGAAGTACTTATCTTTTTCACCCACAACTATACTTTACAGCTTTTTGGATACCTCAACACCAAGAAATACTTTTCAAAGACCATTTCAGAGCAACTTACTTTCATAATGTCTCTCCTAAACACATTTTCCAACTTGAAGTACTTATCTTTTCCACCCACAACTATACTTTTCAGCAGTTTGGATACCTCAACACCAAGAAATACTTTTCAAAGCCCATTTCAGATCAAGTTACTTTCTTAATGTCCCTCCTAATCCCATTTTCCAACTAGAAGGACTTAACATTTTCACCCCCAACTATACATTACAGCTTTTTGGAAACCTCAACACCAAGAACTACTTTTCAAAGACCATTTCAGAGCAAGTTACTTTCTAAATGTCCCTCCTAAACCCATTTTCCTACTTTAAGTACTTATCTTTTTCACCCACAACCATACTTTACAGCTTTTTGGATACCTCAACACCAAGAAGTACTTTTCAACGACCATTTCAGATCAAGTTACTTTCTTAATGTCCCTCCTAAACCCATTTTCCAACTTGAGGTACGTGACACTATCCTCCACCACTAGCATCTTTTTAATTTAGGTATCCTGAAAACCCAGAAATACTTTTCAAAGATCAGTACAGAGCACGTACCTAACTTTAAATCCCTCCTAAACCCATTTTCCAAAATGTAGTAAGTATCTATTTACCAATCAACTATACTTTAGAGCTTTTTGGATACCTCAACACCAATACATTCATTTCAAAGACCATTTAAGATCAAGTTCCTTTCTTAAAGTCCCTCCTAAACTCCTTTTCCAACTTGAAGTACTTATTTTTTTCACCCACAACTATACTTTACTTAATTTTTCATTACTACACAAATAGAAATTAATTAAAAAGAGCTTTTCAGATCTATTTAAATTATTATTGTTCATCTTAAATTCATTTTCCAAGTTGGAGTATTTTTCGTAATCACCCTCAGCTATACATAACAGATATTTGGATAACTTAAGACCAATAAATACTTTTCAAAGACCATTTCAGAGCAAGTTACTTTCTTAGTGTCCCTCCTAAACACATTTTCCAGCTTGAAGTACTTATCTTTTTCACCCACAACTATACTTTACAGCTTTTTGGATACCTCAACACCAAGAAATACTTTTCAAAGACCATTTCAGAGCAAGTTACTTTCTTAATGTCCCTCCTAAACCCATTTTCCAACTTGAAGTACTTATCTTTTTCACCCACAACAATACTTTACAGCTTTTTGGATACCTCAACACCAAGAAATACTTTTCAAAGACCATTTCAGAGCAAGTTACTTTCTTAATGTCCCTCCTAAACCCATTTTCCAACTTGAAGTACTTAACTTTTTCACCCACAGCAATACTTTACAGCTTTTTGGATACCTCAACACCAAGAAATACTTTTCAAAGACCATTTTAGAGCAAGTTACTTTCTTAATGTCCCTCCTAAACCCATTGTCCAACTTGAAGTACTTATCTCTTTCACCCAACAACATGCTTGATCTATTTTTGGATACCAAATAACCATGTTTTACAATTCAAAGAACGTGACATAAAAAGTTCCTTTATTTAAGTCTCTGCCCAAGTCAAAATCCACCTTGGACTATTAATCTATTTCACCCAAAACTCTACATTGCATATTTTAGGTTATCACAACGCCAATGAATACTATTCAAAGACCATTTTAGAGAAAGCTACGTTCATAATGACCCTCCTAAACACATTTTCCAACATGGAAATGCTTATCTTTTTCAACCACAACAATACTTTACAGCTTTTTGGATACCTCAACACCAAGAAATACTTTTCAAAGAACGTTTAAGAGCAAGTTACTTTCTTAATGTCCCTCCTAAACCCCATTTTCGAACTTGAAGTACATATCGTCTTTCAACAAAACTATACTATACAGGATTTCGGATACCTCAAAGCCTAGAAATACTATTAAAAGACCCTCTAAGAAAAAGTTACTTTCTTAATGTCCCTCCTAAACCCATTTTCCAACTTGAAGTACTTATCGTTTTCACCCACAACTCTACTTTACAGCTTTTTGGATACCTCAACACCAAGAAATACTTTTCAAAGACCATTTCAGAGCAAGTTACTTTCTTAATGTCCCTCCTAAACCCATTTTCCAACTTGAAGTACTTATCTTTGTAACCCTCAACCATACATTAGATATTTTCGGTTACCTCATCAACAAGAAACACTTTTCAAACACCATTTCAGAGCAAGTTACTTTCTTAATGTCCCTCCTAAACCCATTTTCCAACTTGAAGTACTTATCTTTTTCATCTACAACTATACTTTAGTTCTTTTTGGATACCTCAACACCAAGAAATACTTTTAATAGACCATTTCAGAGCAAGTTACAATCTTAAAGTCCCTCCTAAACTCATTTTCCATCTTGAAATACTTATCTTTTTCTCACACAACTTTAGTTTACAGCTTTTTGGATACCTCAACACCAAGAAATACTTTTCTTTGACCAGTTCAGAGCAAGTTAGTTTGTAATGGCCCCCCCTAACCCGCTTGTTCAAAATTCAGTACTAATTTTTTTCCTTCAAAAGTATACTGTACAGATGTTTTTATAAATCGACACAATGAAAATTAATTAAATGACCATTTTTGTATCAGTTACTTTCCTATTTTACATCCCAAATTCAATTTAAATCTTTAAGTATTAATGTCTGTCAACCACAGCTATAATTTAAAGCTTATTTGTTGACTCAACACCAAGACATACTTTTCAAAGACAATTTAAGAGCAAGTTAATATCTTAATGTACCTCCTAAACCCATTTTACATCTTGAAATACTTAACTTTTTCACCCACAACTTTAGTTTACAGCTTTGTCTATACCTCAACACCAAGAAAAACTTTCTAAAGACCATTTCAGAGCTATTTGCTTTCCTAATCTCCCACCTAAACCCATTTTTCATCTTGAAGAATTTATCTTTTTAACCCACCGATCAACAACCCAGCTTTTTGGATAATACAACTCATAGAACAACTGATCAAACACCATTTCAGAGCAAGTTGCTTTCTTAATGTCCCTCATAAACCCATTTTCCAACTTGAAGTACTTATCTTTTTCACCCACAACTATACTTTACAGCTTTTTGGATACCTCAACACCAATAAATACGTTTCAAAGACCTTATCAGAGCAAGTTACTTTCTTAATGTCCCTCCTAAGCCCTTGTTCCAACTTGAATTACATATCCATTTCACCCACAATTATAGTTTACAGCATTTTGGATAACTCAACACCAAGAAATACTTTTCAGACCATTTAGAGCAAGTTACTCTCTTAACATACCTCCTAAACCCATTTTCCGACTTGAAGTACTTCTCTTTTCACCCAACAGTATACTTTACAGCTTTTCGGATACCTCAACAACAATAAATACTTTTAAAAAGACATTTCAGAGCAAGTTAATTTCTTAATTTCCCTCCTAAACCAATTTTCCAACTTTAATTACAGATCTTTGTCACCCAAACATATACTATACAGCATTTAGGATATCTCAACACCAAGAAATACTTTTCAAAGACCTTTTCAGAACAAGTTACTCTCTTAATTTCCCTCTTAAGCACATTTTCCAACTTGATATACTTATCTTCTTCACCGACCACTAAACTGAACACCTTATTGAATACATCAACACCAAGAAAAACTTTTCAAAGACCATTTCAGAGCAAGTTACTTTCTTAATGTCCCTCCTAACCCCATTTTCCAACTTGAAGTACTTATCTTTTTCACCCACAACAACACTTTACAGCTTTTTGGATACATCATCACCAAGAAATACTTTTCAAAGACCATTTCAGATCACGATACTTTCTTAATGTCCCTCCTAAACACATTTTCCAACTAGAAGTACTTAACACTTTAATCCACCAATAGACTTTAGAGATTTAATGATACCTCACCACCAATAAATAATTTTCAAAGACATTTTCAGATAAAGTTGCTTTCTTTAAGTCCTACCTCAACTCCTTTTCCAACTTGAAGTACTTATATTTTTCACCCACAACTTAAGTTCACAGATTTTTCTATACCTAACCACCAAGACATAATTTTCGAATACAATATCAGAGAAAGTTAATTTCTTAATGTCCATCCTACACAAAATTTCCGACTTGATTTTCTTATATTTTTCCCACCAAATATAATTTATAGCTATTAGGATAGTTCATCACAAAGAATTATTTTTCACAGACCGTTTCAGATCAATATACTTTCCTCATTTCACTCTAACACACTTTTTCCAACTTGAAGTACTTATCTTTTTCACCCACAACTATACTTTACAGCTTTTTGGATACCTCAACACCAAGAAATACTTTTCAAAGACCATTTCAGAGCAAGTTACTTTCTTAATGTCCCTCATCAACACATTTTACAACGAGAAGTCCTGATCTTTTTCACCCAGAACTATACTTTACAGCTTTTTGGATATCTCAACACCAAGAAATACTTTTCAAAGACCATTTCAGAGCAAGTTACTTTCTTAATGTCTCTCCTAAACTCATTTTCCAACTTGAAGTACTTATCTTTTTCACCCAAATATACTTTACAGATTTTTTGTTACCTCATCACCAATACATAATTTACAAAGGCCATTTCAGAGCAAGTTACTTTCTTAATGTCCCTCCTAAACCCATTTCCCAACTTGAAGTACTTAAATTTTTCACTCACAACTATACATTACAGCTTTTTGGATACCTCAACACCAAGAAATACATTTCAAAGACCATTTCAGAGCAAGTTACTTTCTTATTTCCCTCCTAAACCCATTTTCCAACTTGAAGTACTTAACTTTTTCACCCACAACTATACTTTACAGCTTTTTGGATACCTCAACACCAAGAAATACTTTTCAAAGACCATTTCAGAGCAAGTTACTTTCTTAGTGTCCCTCCTAAACTCATTTTCTAACTTGAAGTACTTATATTTTTCATCCACAACTATACTTTACAGCTTTTTGGATAGCTAAACACCAAGGAATAATTTGCATAATCCATTTCAGACCAAATTACTTTCTTAAAGTCCATCCCAAACTCATTTTCAAACTTGAAATACTTATTTTTTTCACCCAAAACTATACTTTACAGCTTTTTGTATAGCACAACAAAAAGAAATAATTTTCAAAGACCGTGTCAGAGCAATTTATTTTCTGAATGGCACTCCTACGCTCATTTTCCAAGTTGAAGTACTTATCTTTTTCACCCAAAACTTTACTTTACAGCTTGAAAGATATCCTAATAACAAGAAATAATTTCCAAAGATCATATCAGAACACGTTACTTTCTTAATGTCTCTCCTAAACCCACTATCAAAGTTGAAGTACTTATATTTTTCTCCCAAAAGCATACTATACAGCTTTTTTTATACCTCACTCCAATAAATACTTTTAAAAGACAATTTCAGAGCAAGTTAATTTCTTAATGTCCCTCCTAAACTAATTTTACAACTCGAAGTACTTATCTTTTTCATCTACAACCATAGATTAGAACTGTTTGGATACTTAATCACCAATAAATTCTTTTCAAAGACAAGTTCAGATCTAGTTTCTTTCTTAATGTCCCTTCTAAACTACTTTTCCAAATTGAAACACTTATGTTTCACCCACAACTCTATTTTGCAGCTTTTAGGTTGCCTCAAAACCAATAAATACTTTTCAAAGACCTTTTCAAAGAAAGTTACATTCTTAATTTCCCTCCTAATCCAATTTTTAAACTTGAAGTACTTATCTTTTTCACCCACAACTATACTTTACAGCTTTTTGGCTACCTCAACACCAAGGAATACTTTTCAAAGACCATTTCAGAGCAAGTTAATTTCTTAATGTCCCTCCTAAACCCATTTTCCAACTTGAAGTACTTATCTCTTTCACCCACAACTATACTTTACAGCTTTTTGGATACCTCAACACTGAGAAATACTTAGGTTAGGCTAGATTAAATTAGGTTAGATTAGGTTAGGTTATCCTATGTACGCCTCACTTAGGTTAGGTTAGGTGAAAGACAGGCAAAAAGTTAGGTGAATGGTTAGGTTAGGATAGACTAGATTAAGTTAGGTTAGGTTAAGTTAGGTTAGGCTTAACCTAACTTAATCTAGTCTATCCTAACCTAACCATTCACCTAACTTTTTGCCTGTCTTTCACCTAACCTAACCTAAGTGAGGCGTACATAGGATAACCTAACCTAATCTAACCTAATTTAATCTAGCCTAACCTAAGTATTTCTCAGTGTTGAGGTATCCAAAAAGCTGTAAAGTATAGTTGTGGATGAAAAAGATAAGTACTTCAAGTAGGAAAATGGGTTTAAGAGGGACATTAAGAAAGTAACTTGCTCTGAAATAGTCTTTGAAGAGTATTTCTTGGTGTTGAGGTAACCAAAAAGCTGTAAAGTATAGTTTTGGGTGAAAAACATTCGTGCATCAAGTTGGAAAAAGGGTTTAGGAGGGACAATGAGACTTGAGATAGCTAAGATTTGTTCTTAGATAAGTATTTCCTAATGCTTAGTTAACAAGATAGCTGTCAAGTCTTGAGTTTGGCAGCGATGGTCAGCACTTCTTGTTGGAAAATGAGGTTCTGATATTGATTAGTAAATGAAATTGATAAGTAATGGTCTTTTGAAAAGAATTTATTCGTGTTGAGGTATCCAAAAACCTGTAAGGAAGAGTTCTGGGTGAAAAGATAAGTACTTCAAGTTGGAAAATGGGTTTAGGAGGGACATTAAGAAAGTAACATGCTCTGAAATGGTCCTTGAACTGTATTTCTTGGTGTTGAGGTATCCAAAAAGCTGTAAAGTATAATTGTGGGTGAAAAAGATAAGTAGTCCAATTTGGAAAATGGGTTTAGGAGGTACATTAAGAAAGTAACTTGCTCTGATAAGGTCTTTGAAAAGTATTTCTTGGTGTTGAGTTATCCAAATTTCTGTAAAGTATAGTTGTGGGTGAAAACAATAAGTACTTCAAGTTGGAAAATGGGTTTAGGGTGGACATTAAGAAAGTAACTTGCTCTGAAATGGTCTTTGAAAAGTATTTCTTGGTGTTGAGGTATCCAAAAAGAAGTTATGTATAGTTGTGGGTAAAGAAGATAAGTACTTCAAGCTGGAAAATGGGTTAGGAGGGAGATTAAGAATGTAACTTGCTCTGAAATGGTCTTTGAAAAGTATTTCTTGGTGTTGAGGTATCCAAAAAGCTGTACAGTATAGTTGTGGGTAAAAAAGATAAGTACTTCAAGTTGGAAAATGTGTTTATATCGTTAAAAGTGAATGTAGCTTGGTCTGAAATGTATTTGAAAGTATTTAATTGTGTTCAATTATCTTAAAACTTGTAAAGTATAGCTATGGGTGAAAAAGATAATTAATTCAAGTAGGAAAATGGGTATAGGAGGATAATTGAGAATATAAATTGATCTGAAATGGTCTTTTAACTTTATTTATTGGTGTTGAGGTATCAAAAAAGCTGTAAAGTATAGTTGTGGGTGAAAAAGATAAGTACTTTAACTTGTAAAAGCCGCGTCGTGTCTATGAACAAGCACAGTGTACGATTGGTAGAACCGTAAGCATATTTCATGTCATTTTAAGATACGTAAAAAAGTTAAAAAAATACCATGTTAAAAAAATTCGAAAATTATTTTTAAAAAATGGGGGGGGGGGATGGGGTTCCGGTGGTCTTTGGGGGTTCGAGGGGCATTAGGGGGACCGATGGCCTTTGGGATTGAGGTAGGGGACCTCACGACACTGTTCAAATGGAACTTGTGTATTATAACGACCACAGAGTTTCACCCTCAAATCCTCTTCTAAAACATCTTCTAAAATCATCTTTTAAAATGTCTCTAACTGTTTCGCCGAAATAATTCCCTAAAATGCATAAAACGGTTTCGCCCATTTCAACTTGTAAAATGGGTTTAGGATGGACATTAAGAAAATAACTTGTTCTGATAAGATATAATAAAGCCTTAAAAAAGTATTAAAAAATGGGGGCCCGGGGAACCCTTTGGGAACCCGGGGGACCTTTGAGGACCGGGGGCTTCCTTCGGGGTTGGGGTAGGGGGAGCGGGGCCCTTTGGGGTTGGGGTAGGGGACCTCACGAAACTGTTCAAATGGAACTTATGTATTATAACGACCACACTCAAAACCTCTTCTAAAACATCTTCTAAAATCATCTTTTAAAATGTCTCTTACTGTTTCGCCAAAATAATTCAATAAAATGTCTATAATGATTTCGCTCAAATAATCCCTACAAATGATTTCTGCGTGTCCCTTTTGTTTTGGCAACCCTGCGCTTTCATATTTCAAATTACTAAGAAATTCTTTCCAGCGTAAAACTCTTTATCTCTAAGATCAAAACATTCGCCGGAAACAATTCTCCTGGTCGAACTCCAACGGTATTAATAAACTTCGTCCCGGAGACAATTCTGCTGGACAAACTCCAAAGATATTAAAACTTTGCCTGGAAACAATAATCCACCTTTGGAAATTTAGGTCATTGACTCCGGTCCCCGTTAGACTCAATAATCCAGAAAACATCCATCAAAGTGAGAAAAATCATGTTTTTTCATTCTCACTGACAAAAACCATAAAACAGACATATATTGATGTTGACATCCATGAAAAACACAAATAAATTGACAAACACTCATAACCCTCCAAGAAACATCCATAAAAGTGATAAAATTCCTGTTTTTTCAAGTGAGAAAAATCCTGTTTTTTCATTCTCAGTGAGAAAACCATAAACCACGTGGTAATGTTCGGACTGGCACCCCCCTTTCTACTTACATTCTGATTGAGCTGAAGAGCAAGAAAGGGAATTCTGTTCACAATATTATTATTATGAAAAAGTAGCAACTGGAGAACATAAGGTCCACTTTTGGAAGGAGACTGGAGCAAGAGACTTTGCGCTAACTGACGAGATGGATAGTGTCTTAAAGACAGAAGTTGAAATGAAACTGCAACCACTGACAGGTAGAACACCAAGATTAGCGGAGCGGCTTACTTTTGGTGCTGATCAGTCAATGTATAATTTGAAATTGATACTCTTTAGTTTTTTTAAACCTTAAGGAAATTCATTTCTTAGTTTTTTATGCTGACCATATTCTTTCTTAATTTTATAGCCGAAAAACAAGCTTTAATGTTCCCCTGGTCACTTTTCTTTTTTCTTTTGTCCGGTGGCCAAACGTAAGCCAGAGACGACCGAACCAGTGCCGGGGTGGCCCAGGTTTGGCACTCTTGACCACTTGGATAGAGAGGCATCCAGGTGAAAAATGGCGGAGTATTTCTAATTGTCTTGTTTAAGGATGGTATTGAATGAGTTACTTTTGCTTTGGCATGCTCAGCAACTTCTTATCGCTTGAATCAATCCATGGAGAATTAAACAAGTCAAAATCAGCCGATCGTGGGCCAGTCTCCTATCTATATATCGAACCGAAAATCAATATTGAAGATCGAAACGTAAATGTTGATATCGCAAACGATATGTGGAAATTTCTGTTTATTTCCAGCTTTTTTAACCATCTACCAGGTAACATCCAACAAAAAATTCCAACATACAAAAAGTTCTCGCTAATATCTATCGTAAGTTTGAAGTTCTAGGGGGGATAGCTGCCCTCCCCTGCCCTCCTTCCCCCATGTTCTTGTCTATGTTGGGTTTTCTTTGAATTGTGTCCAAAACTGTTGCATCAAAATACAAGATAGAAGATATTCTTTCATACAGTTCGTGGTAAAAAACTGTAAGTAAGTAGCGACGCGGCTCAATAGTAACCGAAACTCTAAAAAACTAAGTTTTTATATAAATAGACACATGAAAAGAATTGAATTATTATACCGATTGTTTAAGATTCATTAATAAGACTCATTATGACTAGTGTTACCCATCAAAGTCTACGAGCCTGAGAAAACTTGATTTTTTTTAAAGAAAATGGAAGAAACACCCCCCAAAAGCCAACCAATCTTAATGAAAATCACATCTTCAGATTCACTGTGTCAGAGAACCCTACTTTAGACGTTTCAAGCTCCTATCTTCAGAAATGTGGAATTTGTTTTTTTTTTTTTTTGCAAGAAGAAAGGCCATGGATGTGTGTCTATTTATTTGCTTTTTCCCTGTGGTGATTGTATCGAACCAATGGTCCTAGAGTATCGGGAGACGGTTCATTGAAAGGAAATTAAAAATTTAGTGCCATGTTGAAGTGACCAGTAATATTGGTTGGCAACTAGCCCCCCTCCCATGCCCCTTTTTCCCCAAAATCGTCAGATCAAAATTTTTAAATAGCCATTTTTTCAGCATAATTGAAAGGTCCATAAACTATGCCTTTGAAAATTACATGACCCTTCACAGTCCCTGTGGATAGGTCCTAAAGTTATAGAATTTGCCCATTGTTTGCGTATTTGTTATTGGGAAGTATACAGACATTTTTTGAGGGGGGGGGGGGGAGTTTGTAATCTGAGTGGGTTTCCATGGGAAAAATTTTCTTTGGGGAGGGGAAATTTCTTTGGGTAAATTTTCCAAGGGAAATTTTACACTGGGGGGGGGGGGATTTGAGAGGATTCCTTTACGGAATTCTTTTTATTTGTCTTACTTTCTCCTTTCCAATTTAATTTTGCATGTGGAGATGTTCCAGGGGAATCGTCCTGGAAAATATCTGGAAAAAAATTTCCATGGGAGGGGTTATCTCCGGAATGTTCGGGAAAACGAAAAGAAATTATAGTCTTTTTTAAATGAGTTATTTGCTTAGGAGGATTTTCCAGGCTGAACCGTCAGCAAGATATTTTATGGGGGAGGGGGTGGGGAATTTAAGAGAGGATGGAATTGCCCAGGAGGAATTTTACGGGGAGGGTTTATTTTACGCTGGAGGAACTTTCCATGCTTCCCGTGAAGGGAGGGAAATTTTAATGGAGGGAGAGCCATATTTTCTGGTATTATTTGAAACAAAGGTTAGACTCTGAATAAAAAGAACAATTATTTTTTCAACTGAAGTAACGAGCAACACAAAAATCAAAAACGAACTAAAATTATTCCCTAAATGAACGGGTTGCACCCCTCCTCAATACCTTGCTCTTTATGTTAAAGCTTGACTGTTTGTCCCAATTTGTTAAGGAATACTCCGGAAACACAAAGGTCTCTTAATTAGAATAGAAAGCTTTTTTGTAATTGCTAAAAACTTTAGCCTAAATAGTAAGGCATTGAGGAGGGGGCAAGCCCCCTCCTCAATATACCGAAATAATATACGGAATAATTTCTGTTTGTTTTGAGTTTTAATGTACTCCTTACATTCAGTTAAGAATTTTTTATTTTTTTATTTAATCCTTTTCAGGGGCACGATATACTTTCTACACTAAGAAGATACAAGAACCTGGACTGATTTTTTCCCGATATTCTAGGATTATATAGATAGATAGATGGATTTATTAACACGAAAGCCCAATTGGGCCTTGGTGACATACACAAAACAAGCGAAAAAAAAAATACAGCAACAAAACATAAACTGAAAGTCACTAAAACTGATTATTTGAGAAAATCATAACGATGCCTCATACCTACCCAGACAAACTTTCCAATATCAGTTATATTTAAGTAACACCTACTTCTCAGAATTTCCAAAATCAAATCCCTCCCCCCCCCCCCGACCTCCTTACCAAATATTTCCAAGCGCCACTCCCTTAACTCCGTACATTCCCCTAAAAGATGATGCAAAGACTCATCCATCTCTCCAAACATAGGGCAAAACACATGTCACTAAATGTCCGAAATTGGAGAATGTGGACATTCACCGGTGAATGCCCGAAATACCATTTTTTTTTCTCCTTGAATTTAGTCAGCGTTGCCAGTCAACTTTTTAGTTTTACGCAAGGTTCGAGGGTGACCGGTTAGATTAAGTTTGGTTAGGTTAAGTTTTTAACCGATTTCTTAGATTTATAACTTAAATTATCCTGACCCAACCTAACCTAAGCTAACTTTAGCTTTTACCATCAAAGCTTAAATAAGACTGAAAAAGCTGATTCGCAAAGGTAATTGAATCCAAGCAGATATAAAGTAATCTCGGACATTCCCGGTGAATTTAGACATTAACCAGATTTCGGACATTCACAGCAACACTATCCCTGGATACCAATTTTCCCGAAAAAATATAGAGCCGTTTTCGAGAAAAAATAAATAAATACATAAATAAATGCACAATCGTTGCTCGTTTATAAAGATAGTATATATTATTCGATAACTCTTGTTAAAAAAAATAATCAAAATTAAATTGTTTCAAGTAAAATAAAAGATCGAACATTAAAACTTTAAATGAACATTATTTATTCTATATCTGATGTTTGACTTTTCATTACGATACTTCAAGAATGAATACTTTTTTTCAACAATCTTTTTTTTGTATTCAACAGTGATTCTAGAATAAAATGGCCAATTTGGCTGTGTTTGCTTAAAATAAAAAGTTTTGGCTCAAATATTTTGAAAAGCAATAAGTAAATAAATCACATGAAATTGCCGACTGTTTATTTTTGTTGCATTCTACATCGCTTTCAGAAAACAGCTGGCAAAATTTTAGTCTGGAGATTGGAAGGTTAAATTTATTTTAAATGTGCTATTTTTCTGCACTTTTATTGGGAAAAAACAATTTAATAAAAATTAAGATCCTACACCCTCTGCAATAGTTGCAATTTTGATAATTTTAAAGATCCTTTTACTAGCTTAGAAAAGCGTCAATTTTCATATAATTTAGGGAATGATGAGCAAAATCTAGCTTGTGTATTCATTTAGTTTCTGTACCTTAATGATGTTTCTCTGGGATTAAAGCGCGTTAATGATGCAGATATTTAGAACAGGATTCTCAGCTTTCTTCAAAGTTTTCGACAGTACGCCGTCCCTGAAGACTGCTAAACAAGGGAAACCACGAAATAACGCCTCTGAGATTATATTATAAATTAAGTTAGGAGGACGTGATTCACAACTCATTATTATGAATAGGTTCCCTATCGTGCGGAGAGTCTTAAGACTGTAAGTTATTGAGAAGATCCCTGTAAATGGAAATTAGAAGCAGTGAAATATTTCAAAACTAGGTTTTAAAATAAATTAAGAAATTGTCCATGGACTTATTTGGTGTAAAAAGCAGGACACGTTTCCATTGTGGCTAGATCAATTAGACGATAACCAGTTCTGTAAAATTCTATGCGAGCATAACCATCTCTATTTCGTTGTTTCTTAGCCCACCAGGGCAATTAACGCCCCTGATAACTGCACAAAAAAATATGGTTCCCCCTATCTAAGAGTTTTGTTTATTAAGATTGAAGAGGCTCACCTCTGATTTTACCCTAGCTCTGCGCTGGCAATAAGCCCATCTAGGTTCCGAGCCTAATTTTGCTTTTTGTTCCAAGCCCGATTTTATTTAAATACTACTGGGAATGACTCCTAGAAACATGCCCAAGAGACATATGTAAACTCCTTATACAATCTAATTACCTTTTATTTATTTAATATTTATTTTGTCTTGAATATTCAAAAAATCAATGGTAATTAGACCCACATGCTGGAAAGTGGTTTAGAAAAGTGTGCTTTTCTTTAGACAAAAATACCTATATTTAAATGTCACTTGATTTTACTTAAGCTATTATCTTATTTTCTCGCTACAAAAATCTCCTCATCCAATTTTTCTATAATGTGAAACTTTTTTTTATTCATTGAATTTGTATTTAATTCATGCTATTAAGAAGGCTGGCGAGCTTGAGAACAAATCCTATGACATTCACAAGTAATCATACCAATAAAGCTGACGTAGCTAAACCCACTAGTCCCCCTAAACATTTTATTTACCGAATTAAAAATTTTAACTCTAATGACTTACTTTTTTCAGCAGAATCGATCTTCACACATCCCAAGACCTTTAAGAAAGCTATATACACTTCATTCACAATCTATTTATAAGCTTGGTTTTTTTTCAACAATTTACGGTTCTAATGTTGATTTTCAACAATAACACACTCCCCTAAAAATGAGACTACTAAACAATGGAAAGGAAAACGAAAGAGAGTGACGACCGGTGGCGTCAATTTTTTAAAATGTTAGGGGGGGTGCAAAATTTTATTTATCTAATTTAAATTTTACCTCTAATGACTTACTTTCCTTAAAAAGAAATCATCTTCACACCTCCCAAGACCTCTAAGACAGCCATATGCAATTAATTCATAATTTATTTGTAAACTTGGTTTTATTCTTTTTTTAAACACTTCACATCTCCAAATGTTGATTTTCAAAAACAACATACTCCCCATTTCAAGAAATTTAACAATTTTCACATTTAATTCCTTCAAACGACCTTAAAGTTTCACGATCTTATAACTACACATTTGACATTTTAAGATTATCAGCTTACTTGCTGATTTCATAAACTAAGACATATTCCTTTTTTTCAACAATTCACAGTTCTAATGTCGGTTTTCAACAATATACCACTTCCGATTTCAAGAATTTTAACAATTTTCGTATTTCCTTCCTTCTAACGAAATTAATGGTTCACGTTCTTATGACTAAACATTTCACATTTTAAGATTATCAGCTTTCTTACTGATTTGTTTATAAACTAATACTTTTTTTCAATAATTCGCAAGTAGTAAGGTCATAATATATACTAAGGATACATCATATAAACCTTACAATTCGAAAGATACATCATATAAACTTACCGAACAGGTTATATTCGGACCAAAAGCTGTATGCAATTCTGGACGAGATCTGTAACTATGTAGGTCAATGACCCAATTATGGTGTTCACCCAATACATAATTTATTCTGTAATACTGATGGTACAAAATTTACTCAGTAATTCTTAAATTATAAGATTTATTATGAAATACAGAAAGGTATCTCATTTGCATAATTCATACCTGAAAAGAAGATCAAGATATATTCAACCCTCAGAAGTCATTTGATTCAAGTAAACTCAAAGGCTTGAAATTTTAATCGCTTATCAACTATAGGTAAGTCTAAGGGAATGGTGACTCCCACGCCACATTATATAAATGTCAAAATATGATTAGAATATATTCATCCTTTCACAAGTCGATTAATTCAATTGACCTAGCTTCACTTCTTGGCTGTGGTCGCTATAATACACAAATAAAAAGTGAGGAGTGCGCTACCTAGTAAAATTGAAACTAATAAATTCGTAGGCACCGAGAAAAGAATTTTAATATAGTAATCCAGAATAATCCTTAGGAATCCCGTATAATCCTTAGAAATCAAGCAGTTAGGTGGTTATGTATTTGAGCCACCAAGGACCCCAGCCCTCAAGGACCTCAACCTTCAAGGGTCCCAATACCCCTCTCATAACTTTTTGGCCCATCCCCCAACTTTATTATATTTTTTTAAGTAAATGATTTTTTAATTTTATTTTTATTTTTTATATTCTGTTTTTACATAGAATTTTTTTTCAACTTTTCTTGCAGGAACTAGAACGACGAAAAGTATATTTGGAACCAATACAAATCACTTTTAATATCTTAAACATACGGAGTAAAGATTATAAAGATATGTTAGTCTGGACTTTTACTTTTACGAAAATAGTTACTGTAGTGGCACTTTTCTTTTTTTTGGAATGATTTTTTTGACGGAAATTATTCAACTTTTATTTTTTATTTGTTTATTTATTCGGCTGTACCAATGGTACTCTATGACTGCTCATCGACACTACGTGGCTGTACCAGTGGTACTCCATGGATGGTTATCGACACTACATACTTCATTGTATGCATTAAATCAGTATTTTTCGTACATTAAAAGGATAAACACTTGCATCACATTTCTAAGATAGTGAAGATGAAGTATTCTAAGAAAGTGTGTACACATGATAGTCATCGTTGCGTTGAATGCTGACAAAGACAAATAATTGAACTACGAAACAAGCACTAGTAGTAACACTATTGGAAACGTATACTTCTGTTGTCATATGACTTTGTCATATTTCAATGGGTAATTATTTTTCACGGGTATATTTTTAATATATCGATAAACAGATATCTAATTCCAAGCTGTTTTGGGTATATTTTCCAAATGAATTATTTTTCCAAGTTATATTTTTTCACAGATATATTTTTCATGGGTAATTAACTTTCATGAGGACATTTTTAATATTTCGATAAACAGAGGTCTACTTCCAAGTTGTATTGGATATATTTTCCAAATGAATGATTTGTCCAAGGTATTTTTTTCATAGATATGTTTTTCAATTAATAATTATTTTCATGAGTTTTTTTTTAATATATCGATGAACAGAGGTCTACTTCTAAGTTGTTTTGGGTATATTTTTCAAATGAATAATTTTTTCCAAGGTATATTGTTTTTTGTTCACGGATGTATTTTTCCATGGGTAATTATTCTTCATTAGGATATTTTTAGTATATCGATAAGCTTAGGTCTACTTCCAAGTTGTTTTGGGTATATTTTTTAAATGAATCATTTTTCAAAGGCATATTTTTTTTTTCAAGGATATATTATTCCATAGGCAAGTATTTTTCATGAGGATATTTTTAATATATCGATTAACAGAGGGCTACATCCAGGTTGTTTTGGGTATATTTTTCAAATGAATCATTTTCCCAAGGTATATTTTTCCATGGGTAATTATTTTGCATGAGAATATTTTTTAATATTTCGATAAATAGAGGTCTACTGCCAAGTCATTTTGGTTATATTTTTCAAATGAATCATTTTTCCAAGGTATATTTTTTAATGGATATATATTTCAATGGGTAATTATTTATCACGGGGTTATTTTTAATATATCGATAAACAGATATCTAATTCCAAATTGTTTTGGGTATATTTTCCAAATGAATCATTTTTTCAAATTATATTTTTTTCATAGATATATTTTTCATGGGTAATTAACTTTCACGAGGATATTTTTAATATTTCAATAAACAGAGGTCTACTTCCAAGTTGTATTGGATATATTTTCAAAATGAATCATTTTTCCAAGGCTTTTTTTTTCATAGATATGTTTTTCAATGAATAATTATTTTTCATGAGGGTTTTTTTAATATATCGATGAACAGAGGTCTACTTCTAAGTTGTTTTGGATGTATTTTTCAAATGAATCACTTTTCCGAGGTTTAACATATCGATAAATAGAGGTCTACCTCCAAGTTGTTATGGGTGTATTTTTCAAATGAATCGTTTTCCAAAGATATATATTTTTTAACGGACATATTTTGCCATGGCTAATTATTTTTCACGAGAGAATTTTTTAGATACCGATAAACAGAGGTTGTACTTCCAAGTTGTTTTGGATATATTTTTCAAATGAATCATTCTGCAAGAGATATTTTTTTCATGGATATATTTTTTCAGGGGTAATTATTTTTAAATAGGAAATTTTAATATATCGATAAACAGAGGTCTACTTCCAAGTTGTTTTTGGTATATTTTTCAAATGAATTATTTTTCTAAAGTATATTTTTATATGGATTTATTTTTCTCATTAAATACTTTTAATATAACTATAAACAAAGGTATACTTCCAAGTTTTTAATAGTGTATTTTTTAAATGAATCACTTTCAAAGGTATATTTTTTGTTCATGGATATATTTTTCCATGTGCAATTATTTTTCATGAGAATATTTTTAACATATTGATAAACAAATGTCTATTTCCAAGTTGTTTTGCATATATTTTTCTAATGAATCATTTTTCCAAGGTAGATTTTTTTCATGGATATATTTTTCTATTAGTAATTATTTTTCATGAAGATATTTTTAACATAACGATAAACAGAGGTTTACTTTCATGTTGTTTTGGGTATATTTTTCAAATGAATCATTTTTCCATGGTATATTTTCTTTTCATGAATATATTTTTTCCATGGATAATTATTTTTCATGAGGATATTTTTTAATATATCAATAAACAGAGGTCTACTTCCAAGTTATTTTGGGTATATTTTTCAAATGAATAATTTCCCAAGGTATTTTTTCATGGATATATTTTTCCTTTAGTAATTATTTTTCATGAGGGTATTTTTAATATATCGATAAACAGAGGTCTACTTCTAAGTTGTTTTGGTTATATTTTCAAATTAATCATTGTTCCTAGATATATTTTTTTCATGGATATATTTTTTCATGGATGAGTATTTTTTCATGAGGATATTTGTATTATATCAATAAACAAAGGGCGACTTCCAAGTTGTTTTAGATATATTTTTCAAATGAATCATTTTTCCAAAGGTATATTTTTCTTTATGGATAAATTTTCCATGGGTAATTATTTTTCATGAAGATATTTTTATTATATCGATAAACAGAGGTCAACTTCTAAGTTGCTTTAGATATATTTTTCAAATGAATCATTTTCCAAAGGTATATTTTTCTTTATGGATAAATTTTCAATGGGTAACTATTTTTCATAAGGATATTTTTATTACATCGATAAACAGAGGTCTACTTCCAAGTTGTTTTGGGTATATTTTCCAAATTAATAATTTTTTCAAAAGTACATTTTTTTTCATGGATATATTTTTTCATGGGTAATTATTTTTCATGAGTGTGTTTTTTTTATGTATCGATAAACAGAGGTCTATTTCTAAGTTTTTTTGGATAAATTTTTTAAATGAATCATTTTGTAAGATATATTTTTTTCATGGATATATTGTTTCATGCTTAATTATTTTTAATGAGGAAATTTTAATATACCGATAAACAGAGGTCTACTTCCAAGTTGTTTTGGGTATATTTTTCAAATGAATCATTTTTCTAAAGTATATTTTTATATGGATTTATTTTTCCATGGGTAATTATTTTCTCATGAGGATATCTTTTATATATATATTGTAACAAAATGTTCTACTTACAGGTTATTTTGGACATATTTTTCAAATGAATAATTTTTCCAAGGTACATTTTTTTGAATGTATATATTTTTCCATGGATATTTTCTTTTATAATGATATTTTTTATTGTTTCTATAAACCGAGATCTACTTCCAAGTGGTTTTGGTTATATTTTTTTATGAATCATTTTTCCAAGGTATAGTTTTTTCAAGGATATATTTTTCCATCGGTAATCATTTTTCATGAGGTTTATTTTTCATGTATCGATAAACAGAGGTCTACTTCTAAGTGGTTTTGGGTATATTTTTTAAATAAATCATTTTTCCAAGGTATATTTTTTTTATGAATATATTTTTGTATGGATATGGATGTATTTTTCCACGGGTAATTAGTTTTCATGAGGTTTATTTTTAATATATCAATAAAGAAGTCTACTTCCAAGTGGTTTGGGATATTTTTTTTAATCATTTTTCCAAGGTATTTTTTTCATGGATATATTTTTCAAGGGGTAATTAATTTTCATGGTGATATTTCTAATATATCGATAAACAGAGGTCTACTTCCGACTTTTTATGGGCTTATTTTTCAAATGAATCATTTTTCCAAAGATATATTTTTTATTGGATATACTTTTCGGTTGGTAATTATTTTTCATGAGGATATTTTTAATATAACCATAAACATGGGTATATTTTCAAGTTGTTTTGAGTGTATTTTTTAAGTGAATCATTTTTCTATAAGGAATATTTTTTGTTCATGGATATATTTTTCCATGGGTAATTATTTTTCATGAGAATATTTTAATATATTCATAAACAAATGTCTACTTCAAAGTTGTTTTGCATGTATTTTTCTAATGAATCTTTTTTCCAAGGTATATTTTTTTCATGGATATATATTTCCATGGGTAATTACTTTTCATGAGGATATTTTATTTACCGATAAACAGAGGTCTACTTACAAGTTGTTATTGGTTTATTTTTCAAATGAATCATGTGTTCCAAAGATATATATTTTTTTATTGGATATATTTTTCCGTGGGTAATTATTCTTCATTAGGATATTCTTAATATAAATATAAACATGAGTATATTTTAAAGTTGTTTTGAATGTATTTTTTAAATTAATCATTTTTCAAAGGAATATTTTTTGTTCATGGATATATTTTTTCATTACTAATTTTTTTCATGAGGACTGTTTTAATATATCAATAAACAGAGTTCTACTTTCAAGTTGTTTTAGTTGTGTCTTTCAAGTGAATAATTTTTCTAAGGTATGTTTTTTCAAATATGTTTTCGAAATATCCTCATGAGTTATAATTACCTATGGAAAAATATATCCATGATAAAAACAACTGTACTTAAAAAAAAATGAGTTATTGGGAAAATATACCCAAAACAACTTGGAAGTAGCCCTGTATTTATCAATATAAAAAAAATATCCTCATGAAAAAATAATTCCCTATGGAAAATATATCCCTGAAAAAAAAATACCTTGGAAAAATGATTCATTTGAAAAATATAACCGAAAAAACTTGGAAGCAGACCTCTGTTTATCGATACATTAAAATATCCTCATGAAAAATAATTATTAATGAAAAATATATTCATGAAAAAATATACCTATGAAAAATTATTCATTTGAATAATATAACCAAAACTAGTCGGAAGTAGACCTCTGTTTTTAGATATATTAAGAACATCCTCATGAAAAAAAATTACCCATGGAAAAATATATCCATGAAAGAAAAATACCTTGGAAAAGTGAGTCATTTGAAAAATATATCCAAAACAACTTAGAAGTAGACCTCTATTTACTGATATATTAAAAATATCTTCATGAAAAATAATTACCCATGGAAAAATATATACATGAAAAATAATATACCATGAAAAATAATTCATTTGAAAAATATACCCAAAACAACTTAAAAGAAGACCTCTGTTTATCGATATATTAAAAGTATCCTCATGAAAAATAATTACCCTTGGAAATTATATCCATGAAAAAAATATATCTTGGAAAAATGATTCATTAGAATATATATGCAAAACAACTTGGAAGTAGATATTTATTTATCAATATATTAAATATATTCTCAAGAAAAATAATTAACCATGGAAAAATATATCCATGAACAAACAATATACCTCGGAAAAATGATTCATTTAAAAAATACACTAAAAAAAACTTGGAAATATAATCCTGCTTATCCTTATATTAAAAAATATCCTCATGAAAAATAATTACACGTGGAAAAATATATCTATTTAAAAAAAATATCTTTGGAAAAATGATTAATTTGAAAAATATACGCATAACAACTTATAAGTTGACCTTTTTTTATCGATATGATGATGAGCTCTACTTCCAAAGTTGTCCTGGATATATTTTTCAAATGAATAAATTTTTCCAAGGTAAATTTTTTTCATGGATATATTTTTCCAGTGAATAATTAATTTTTCATAAGGATATTTTAATATATCGATAAACAGAGACTTACTTCCAAGTTGTTTCGGGTATATTTTTCAAATGAATCATTTTTTCCAAGGTATATTTTTTATCATGGACATATTTTTCCATGGGTATTTTTTTTTCATAAGGATAGTTTTAATATATCGATTAACAAAGGGCTACTTTGAAGTTATTTTGGGTATATTTTTCAAATGATTCATTTTTCCTAGGTATATTTTTTTCATGTATATATTTTTCTATGGCTAATTATTTTTTATGAGGATATTTTTAATAAATCGATAAACAGAGGTCTACTTCCATGTTTTTTTGGGTATATTTGTCAAATGAATCATTTTTGTAAGGTATCTTTTTTTCAAGGATGGATAAACAGAAGTTAACTGCGAAACAAGCACTAGTGGTAACATTATTGGCAACGTATGCGTGCGTTGTCATGACGGTGAGAGTTTAGATTGTTTGGATTACCAAAAGCATTCAACTTTGCTCATGGTGGATATTCGAGAGTGAAATCTCCAGAGATGATAGTGCTCAAAGAGAATGCCAACATAAAAATAATAGTTGACGATGAGGGTCAACTTCTTGCTCTTGGTTCTGGTAACACGTTACCTATTGATATATCCTATAACTCTCTTTCTGCTATTAGTATTAAATTGTAAGCAAAGGAAAAAGAAAGACCTACTGCCGCCCAAATAATATATAAACTATATGCCGCACAAGATATTAACCATGTCTTGTCTACGTGCCATAACTGTTACCTGTGTGAAAATAATGTGATAATAGACAGTGAAATCGAAAGCAAATCAAAAAGGGCATTGCTAGACAATATAACTAATGAATATAAAGAAGAACTGATGGAAAATAAAGCACATGTGAACTTTATTACTACCATTGACCACATACCAACAGATATAGTAAATGAAGCCATTAATACCAACGACAAAACGTATTTTGAACCTGTAGCTGAAACCACAGTAAAAATTGTGAATGACTCAAAATGGATTAATGATTATTCTACTGGTTACGAACTAGGAAAATAGGGAACTAACCCACCCCTATGGACCTTAAATATTAGATGAAAATGAACTGATCAGCCCAAATTTAATCTCGTATGGACTGAAATAGTATCCAGCTGACATTGAAATGTGTATGTTTATGTTTTCTGGTATGTTCATGTATATTTGCCCTCTGTTAACATTAGCCCTCTGTTAACATGATGCATTATTTGATTTCCAGGTTCACTTTATAACCTCATGAAAAATTATTACCCACGGAAAAATATACCTTGGAAAAATGATTCATTTGATGAATATACCCAAAATCACTTGGAAATAGACCTCTGTTTATCGATATATTAAAAAGTATCCTCATGAAAAATAATTACCCAGGGATAAATATAAACCTAGGAAAAATGAATCATTTGAAAAATATACCCAAAACAAGTTAGAAGTAGCCCTCTGTTAATCCATATATTTAAAATATCCTCATGAAAAACAATTACCCATGGAAAAATATATCCATGAAAAAAAAATCTTGAAAAAATAATTCATTTTAAAAATATACCCAAAACAACTTGGAAGTAGGCCTCTGTTTATCGATATATTAAAAATATTTACATGAAAAATTAATTATCCATTGGAAAAAATATATCCATATAAAAAATACCCTGGAAAAAATTATTCATTTGAAAAATAAATCTAGGACAACTTTGGAAGTAGACCTCTATCTATCGATATATTAAAATATACCTTTGGAAAAATGATTTATTTGAAAAATAAACCCAAAACGATTAGAAAGTAGACCTCTGCTTATCGACAGATTAAAAATAATCTCATAAAAAACAATTACCCATGGAAAATATATCCATGAAAGAAAAACACATTTGGAAAAATGATTCATTTGAAAAATATACCCAAAACAACTTGTAAGTACACCTCTGTTTATCGATATATTAATAATATCATCATGAAAAATAATTACCCATGGAAAAATATATCCATGAAAAAAATTTACCTTGGAAAAATGATACATTTCTGTTAACCTATCTCAGTTTGTAATATAATAAAAAAAAATCTGAATATAATCGCTAGCACTAGTATCTATGTTTCTGAAAATTTCTTTTCTTCCATCTGCGACTTTTTAATAAACAATCTAAACGCTGGACGTGCAAGCGTACCCTAAAAAACAATCGAAACGTAACAAAGTAATGCATAAAATATTTTTATTGAAATAACAACATGTAGAACATTAACATAAAAATATTGTACGTATATTATTATACATTATTAATATCATTGAACAACTTCGAACATTTTGGTTCTGTTCCATAAGGTAATTCATCATGTTCTCTGTTGATAGTGTGGGTATTCTCTTCTCTTAGTTCATAACCAGTACAATAATCATTAATCCATTTTGAGTCATTCACAATTTTTACAGTGGTGTCAGCTACAGGTTCAAAATGCGTTTTGCCATTGGTATTAGTGGCTTCATTTACTATATGTGTTGGAATGTGATCAATGGTGGTAATTATGTTCAAATGCGCTTTATTTTCCATTAATTCATCTTTATTTTCATTAGTGATATTGTCTAACAATGCCCTTTTTTATTTTGCTTTCGATTTCACTTTCTATTATCATATTATTCTTACACAGGTAACAGTTCTGGCCCGTAGACAAGATATGGTTTATGATATTAAGGCGGCAGTAGACCTTTCTTTTTCCTTTGCTACATTTCAATACTAATAGCAGAACGAGGGCTATACGATCTATCAATAGGTAACGTGTTACCAGAACCAAGAGCAAGAAGTTGACCCTCATCGTCATTTATTATTTTTATGTTGGCATTCTCTTTGAGCACTATCATCTCTGGAGATTTCACTCTCCCATATCCATCATCAGCAATGTTTAATGCTTTCGGTAGTCCAAAGAAATGTAAACTCTCACCGTCATGACAACGCACGCATATGTTGCCCATAATGTTACCACTAGTGCTTGTTTCATAGTTCAAATATTTGTCTTAGTCAGCATTCAACTTAACGATGACTTTATCATGTGTACACACTTTATTTGAATAAATCATCTTCGCTTTTTTAAAAATGTTATGCAAGTGTATATCCTTCCATTGTACGAAATACACTCATTTAATTCATACAATACTAGGTAGTGTCGATGACCATCCATGGAGTACCACTGGTACAGCCGCGTAGTGTCGATGAGCAGTCATAGAGTACCATTGGTACAGCCGAATAAATGAAAAAAAATAAAAGTTTTAAGAAGTCCAAAAAAAGAAAGCACTACTACAAACATTATTTTTCTAATATTAAAAATCGCGACTATACATATCTATATCATTCTCATTTTGTATTTAGAAAATATTAAATTTGAATTTATGTTGTTTTAAGTAGGCCTATACTTCATGTCATTTTAACACATGTAAACAAAAATTGTAAAATTTCTTTGTTAAAAAAATAAAAATTAAAGTTAAAAAAATAAACTTAAAAAAAATGTAAAAAACTGGGGGGAGGGGTCAAAAAGTTAGGGGAGGGGGTATTGAGACACTTGAAGGTTGGGGTTCTTGGGGGTTGGGGTCCTAGATGGTTTGGGTCCTTGACGGTTGGGGTCCTTGGTGGTTATAGATTTGGTTTAAATTTGATCCTTGGTGATTCAAATCCATAGCCACCTCACAACTTGATTTCTAGGGATTGTACTGGATTTCTAAGGATTGTTCTGGATTATTCTATATTAAAATTCTTTTCTCGGCGCGTACGACTTTATTAGTTTCACCTTTACTTAGTACCGCACTCGTCACTTGGTACTTAGGTGTTATAGCGACCACAGCCAAGAAGTGAAGCTAGGTCAATCGAATGAAACGACGTTTGAAAGGATGAATATACTCTAATTATATTCTAAAATTTCCATAATGTTGTGTGAAAGTCACCATTCACTCAGGCTTACCTTTAGTTGATAATCAATTAAAATTTTGACCCTTTGAGTGTACTTGAATCAGACGACTCCTGAAAGTTGAATATATATTAATATTTTTGCTCAGGTATGAACTATTCAAATGAGATATCTTTCTGTATTAAATAATAAATTATGTAATTTGACTATTACAGAATAGATTTTGTACCATCAGTGTTACAGAATAAACTATGTACTGGGCGAACTATTAATTGGATCATTGACCTCCAGTAATTACAGATCTCGTCTAGTATTGCTTTTGGTCCAAATATAACCTGTTCAGTAGGTTTATATGATGTATCTTTAGTATTGTAAGGTTTATATGATGTATCTTTAGATGTATCTTTAGTATATATTATGACATTATTACTTTCGCAGATCTAATAACGGTTTCCAACAATAACACACTTCCCGTTTTAAGAATTTTAACAATTTTGGTATTTTCTTCAGTCTAACGACCTTGAAGTTTCACGTTCTTATAACTAAAAATTTCATATTTCAATATTATCAGCTTCCTTGCTGATTTATTCATAAACCTCGATTTATTCTTTTTTTTCAACAAATCTAAGTTCTATTGTCGATCAACAATAAAAAAAAACTTAACATTTTGGCCTATTCTTCCTTCTAACGACCTTAAAAATTTATGTTTTTATAACTAAACATTTTACATTTTAAGATTATTAGTTTTCTTTCTGATTTATCTAGGAACTCCAATAATTTTCATATTTTATTCAGTGTAGCCCTTTGAATATTCATATTTGTACAGTAAACCCATTAAAATTAAAAAATCACAGCTTTTTTCAGAATTACAAACTTTTATGTCAATTTTAGTCAACAAAACCCTTCCCAATTCAAAATAAAATTCCCAATAGAAAAATGATTATTTTCCTCTTCTTAACCCTTTAAATGTCAGATTCCTTATAACCAAAGCTTTCATATTGCAAGGATGATAGCTTTTTTCGAAAAGTTCTTATGTCAGTTTTCGACAATAAAATATCTTAAAATTCAAGAATCTTAAGAAATTTCCAATTTTCACATTGCTAAAGTCTCTAATTTTAACGATTTTTCATAACTATTCTATTCATATTTAAAGAATAATCACTTTTTTTAATTCCCCCAATTTTTCATCTTATTTTTTGAATCTTGAGACGCAAAACTATCCTCACTTCAAAAGTCTTAATTTTGTGAAGAATATTCAAACCTCTAGACCTTTAATTATTTACTTTTTAATAGCAAACCCCTTCATATTTGAAAAATCACTGCTTTTCTTCAAAATTCTACATTTATATAACTTGTTCCCACAATTTCGCAGCAGAAATCCTTCACTTTTTAAGAATCATCAATTTAAAACTCGAAGAGTTTCATGTTTTCTAGATTCAATACTTGAAACCAAACAATGGACACTATACTCATGCAAAAATAGCATATATTAAAAAAAATCCCTCCATACACATCTTAATCTGTTCAAAACCCATAAAACCAGAACTTACCCCAATAAAATTCAATAAAGAAACTGTTACGGCAAGAATTGCTTGAAAGAAGTTGAAAAATACGAAATTACCTGAATAAGAGTTTAAAAATGACCCAATGACTTAAACAACAATTTAAATGGGGAAAACTTTGGAACCAAAATTGAAAAGACGAACACTTGAAAAAAATAGAAAAAGATGAAATTTTTGAAGAAAAATCGAAAAAGACGAAATTACTTGAATAAGATTTGAAAAGGACGAACTTATTTAAACAAAATAAGAAAATGAGAAAGTTTCCCATTTAAAAACAATGAATTTTAAAACTTTGCAAAAAAAATGGAAAATCTGTGGATGGACTCGACAAAATTGAGGTCAGCGAATTTCCTTGACAAAAATTGAAAGATTCCTCATCTACAGACAATTCCTTTAACACTTTGCGGCAAAAATTAGAAATCTCTGAATTATACTCGACAAGATAGAAAGTCTGAATTTCCAAGACAAAATTAAAATATGTGATAGCATTACAATAATAAATAGAAAATATCCAAATTTCCTTGATAAAAAGTGAAAATCCATGAATTCTTTACAACAAACATTGAAAAAAAGAATAAAATTGGAAAAAAATTAAAAAAAATTTACGACCAAAGATATAAAAATTGGTTATTTTCCTTGTCTAAAATTGAAATCTACTTTTAGCTTTATGACAAATAATTTTAAATGAAACATCTTTAGACAAGGATTTAATCTTTATGATAAAAATTGAAAATAGGGAAAACTCCAAAAAAAAAAAAAAATGCAATACCGTGAAGAATGTGAGGTTATATTGGGGCTACTCTAAGCTCGTCTAAACGAACCTATGATATTTCATGAATTCATTTCTGACAAATTAATTTCATTTTCCGGTTTTTTGTCGAGCTACTTCTCAGATTCTCGATTTTTCTAGTTTACTCCCACTTTTTACAATTGTAGCTGATAAAGGTTCGGATTTTTTATTATCTGTTCTTCCGATTACACCTTTTTCAGACTTTTCCCCAGAGTTTTCACTATTTTCCATTTTTGCCCAAAAGATATTACAGATTTTTCGAATTTTGTCGTGAAGCTTAGTCAAAGAAATTCCCAGATTTTCAATTCTTGTTACAAAGATTTCAAAGATTTTCAACTTTTCAACTTTCAAGATCTTCCAGTTTGTTGGAAATATTTCGCAGATTTTAAATTTTTATCGAGGATATTAGAGACCATGTAGTCTTTCTCGAGGAGTTTGTTAGTAGTAGTAGTAGTTAACATTTTTGTTTTAAGATTTCATGGCTTAAAAGATTTTGTAAAAAAAAAATTACCGATTTTCAATTTTTATCAAGTATATTTCTAATATTCCCATTTTTTTCGCAAAGATCTTTTCATTTTCAATTTTTGTCGAGGAAGTTCAGAGATTTCTGGTTTTTGTAGAGTGAAATCGCAGATGTTCAATTTCTTTGCAAAGTTTCAAAATGCATTGTTCTAGTCTGGATATAATATATTTTACAGTTTTAAATTTTTGAAAACTGTTTTTCTGTTTTAAAATTGAGGATATAAGTTCAAGAAGTGCAGAAAAAAAAGACAAAAAAGTGAGAGCTGATATTCGTAAAATGAGAATGATTTTGTGTCCAAAGGTTCGAGAAATTATATGCAGAATTTTGGAATTAGAAAAAGTTGTAATCTTTCATATATGAATATATTAGTTATTAATCAAATCTAAAAATTTTAAGGCTTCAGCAGTGTGAAAATGTGAAATTTCTTAAGGCTCTTGAATTGTGAAGGGTTTTGATGTCAAAATTGACACAAGAACTTATGATTTGAAAGGTTACTATTCTTAAAATGTGAAAGGTTAAGTATAAAAACCTGAAAATTCTAAGAATTAGAGGAGAAAAATTGCCAAATTTGGTAACATTCTAGGGAGGAGTTTTGCTAAGAAAATGCAGTACAAGAATTCTGGAATTTGATAAAAACTATAATTCTTGAAATGAGAATGGTTTGGTAATAACAATTTGAAAATTAACAGGATTAGAAGTGGGAAAATTCCACATTTGTTAAAATTCTTGAAGTGGGAACTGTTTATTTTTGTCAAGAATCAATATAAGATACGAATAAAAGTTCAATAGCAACAAATCCTTTTATTTAACAGTGAAACAACAAAAAAATCTGTGGGTATTTTGGTCACATATGCAGTTGTCGTCATTAGCAGCTTATATGCTGATTCTGAATTATTGACATATACAAGGATATGATCCTATTGAACTGTTGTTTTTACGTCATGGAAAAGTAGTGTATTCTTAGAAGTGTTTGGTCATGATTTATAAAGAAGCGGAAATTCAAATCATTAGAAGGAAGAAAGTCTAAATTTGTTAAAATCATGAATTTGGGAAGCATTTGGTTGTCAATATTATATTACGAATTTTGGAAATTTGAAAAATAAGGCTGAGATTCCCCAAATGTGAAAGGTTTATTTTTGAAAATCTGAGACTTTTAGGTCGTTAGAAGGAAGAAAATTCAATCTTTTTCATATATTCTTGAGCTGTGGAGTTTCTGGCCAAAAATTAACGCAAGAACTCTGGAATTTAAAAAAAAGCCGTTATTCTTAAAATTTGGAAGTTTTACCTATTAAAATAAAAAATTTAAGGCCATTAGAAGGAAGAAAATTAAAAATGCATTTATATTAGTGAATTTGGAAGTGTTTTTGTCTAAAGACAACATAAAAATTTTGGAATAATGAGAAAAGCTGACATTCTTGAAATTTGAAAGGTTATATTATAAGATATGAAATTTTAAAGCCGTTAAAACGATGAAAATGAGAATTTTTGAGATCATGAATTTGGGAAATTTTTGTTTTCAAAAATTGAAATAAAAAAATTTTAATTATAAAAAAAAGGCTGGGATTATCGAAACGTGAAAGGTTTAGTTAACAAAATCTTGAACCTTATGGATATTATAACGCTGAAAATTTGAAATTTTTTAATATATAAAGAAAGATGTGATTTTTAAATTTTAGAAGGTTTATTTATTAAAATCAGAAATTTTTGTATCATTAGAACGAAGAAAATTCCAAGATTGTTTCTATTCTTGAATTTGGAACTGTTTTGTTATCAAAAATTGACCTATAAAATCTAAAATTTGGATAATAGCTATGATTCCTGAAAAGTGAAAGGTTTAGTCATAAGAATCTAAAACTTCAAAGGATTAGAACAAAGTATTTGCTTAGTTTGCTAAATTTCAAGAATTGGGAAGAGTTTGTTTAAATGATCGACATAAGAATTATGGTATTTTGAAAAAAAGCTTAAAACTTGTTGAAATTCCTGAATTGGAAAGTTTTTTTCTACAAAATCAACATAAGAGCTCTGGGCTTGTGAAAAGACTGATACTTTTTAAGGGTGAATGGCTTAGTTATAAGTAATATGACATTTCAAACTCGTGTGTAAGAAGAAAATACAACATTTTTAAAAATCGTTAATTCAGGAAGTATTTTGTTGTCAAGAATTGAAAAAGGAATTCTGGAATTTTGAAAAAAAAGCTGAGATTCCTGAAATCTGTGAAGTTCAGTTATTAAAATCTAAAATTTAAAGGTCATTAGAATTATAGAAATTCGATTTTTTTTTTAATATTCTTGGACTGGAAAGTTTGTTGTGGATGAACTATGGAATTTTGAAAAAAAAAACTGTGATTCCTGAAATGTGAAAAGTTTATTTAAAAATATGGGTTAGAAGGAAGAAAATGTGAATTTGGTTAAAATTTCTGGATTGTTCAGTAAAAAATTGAAACTAGAGTTTGTGAATTTTGAAAAAAGCGAAGATTCTAAAAATGTAAAAGTTTTAGTTATTAAAATCTTAAACTTTAAGGTCGTAAAAAGGAAGAAAATCCAAAATTTGATAATGTTTTTCAATTTTAGCTGAAAATTATTCTAATATGAAACTAAAATGGCATTAGAAGGAATAAATCCGGAATTTGTTAATATTCTTTAATTGGAAAGTGTTCTGGTCGAAACCCAAAATAAGAACTATGGAATTTTGCAAAAGTTATGACTCTTGAAAAGTAGAAGGTTCAGTTTAAAAAAAAATAATAATGATTCAAAGGGTTAGAAGAAAGCAACCATGAAATTTATTAACATTTCTGAATTGGGAAGTGTTTGGTTGTACAAAATTGAAATAAAAACTATTTAATTTTGAAAAACATCTGCGATTCTTGAAGTGTGGAAGCTTCCTTAATTAAAATTTCAAATTTTAGGGTCGCTAAAGGGAAGAAAATTCAGACATTTTTAATATTCTAGAATTGGGAATTGTTTTGTAGTTAAGTATCGACGTAAGAATTCTGAAACTTTGAAAAAACTAAGATTCATAAAATGTGGACGTCTGAGTTATATAATTTACAAGTTCCAAGCTCCTTAGCAGGAAAAAAAAATTCGTAATTGAGATATTTTTTGTTGACATAAATCGACATAAGGAATGTGAAGTCTTGAAAAAAAGTTTTGATTCTTGGAATTTCAAAGGTTTAATTATACGAATATGAAACTTTGAGGTCGTTAGGCGGAAAAAAAATACAAATTCTGTTAATCTTCTTGTATTAGGAAGTGTTTTTTTGTTAAAACTTGATATTAGAACTTTTATGTTGCTAAATAAAAAGAAGAGAAAAAAATAGTTTATGATTAAAGAGTGATAAAAGGGCATATAGCAGTAGAGAATACAGTATTAGCTGAACTAACATTAAAGGACATTAAAATTTAAGTTTTTGTGTCAAAAAGTAAAATTTCCTAAATTGTTGTCCAGTTTGTGGGGTTAATTATCATTAATATTTTCAATATTTGAAAGAAAACAAAAATTTTAAAAGTTAAAAGTTAGGAACGCAAGATAAAATAAGGCTCAAAAGAAAATATAAGATCAATAAGAGGTAATTAGATTGTAGCAGGGGTGTGCGAATGTTGCTAGGAGCTATTTTCATTGGTATATAAATAAAATCGGACTTAAGAGAGGGATTAAATTAGGATCTAAAGAAAATATAAATAAACGAGAGGTAATTACATTGGAGCTGGGATGTACACCGAAATTTCATACATCTTGTTAGAAGTAATTTTCATCCGTATTTAAATAAAATCAAATTTCAAACCCAGATACAATTAGGGTCAAAAAGAAAATATAAAATATAATATTGATCAGATAAAAATGACATGGAGGATGGGGGAGGGGTAACATTTTGGTGACGAAAATTATCGGTAAAACCTTTAAATTCATGTTATTGAAGCATAAAAGAATATTTATATTTGTTGTCGGGGCGGGGAGGGGGGCACTACACTACCGAAACTTCTTACTTGGACTCCGTACAATCTTTGTACGAGGTAAAAAAAAATCTTTTCTCAACCAATTTAATAATAATAAAACAAAAATTTTATGAAGGGGAACCCACGTGGGCTTGTTTTACGTGCATGGTTAGGGAAAATTAGGTGTGAGGAAATTCAATCATAACAACAAGAATCTTATATAGGGGGGGGAGGCTCAATGATTTTTCAGGTGTTAGGTGCGTTAGTAACTCCGGTGGATTAAGAAACCATTAAATAGGGAATGTCGTAGGAATAGCTACTGTTGTATAGCATCTTGTAGAAAGTGGTCTTTTTGCATAAAACACTGCATGAATGATTATATTCTAATTGATCTATTCACGATGAAAGTGTGCTTTTTTGTCATAACAACAAAGAATAGCAAAAACATCAATCTTCAATCATTCTCTTGATTTTATATGGGGTGGTTTTTTTTATTATTCAGAACGTGACAATAGTCATGGAGGAGAAAAAATTGGAAAGCACCAAAGACTATAAAAGTTAAATGCAAAAATAAAAAAAAGTTATATGTTTTGACAAATTTTCCCACATCAGCTGTTCTTGTTGGCGAAGAAGCTCAAAAAAGGTAATAAGAAAAATCTAATACCGCTTTTAAGTTATATTTCGTAGAATTACAGTGTATTCAGTATTACTTGACCACATACAGGAGATTCCGGCATTTAAATATCTATCAGCTGGTTGGCTTGTTACAAAGAAGACAATTTTACCTATATATCTTGCTTAGTAAGACGAGAAGTACAAGTAATTTATCAATGGAAAGTTGGTGGTAACGCTTAAACTATTTTGTACCTGATATCTTTCAACACAAACGACGCTTAAGCTCTGTTCGCACGCATCTTCATCTTTCTTCGTTTAACTCACAAGGGCAAACTATAACAAAGTATTCACTGTTTTCTGAAAGAAAAACTTGTGAATGCAAAAAAAGAAAAGAAAGTATAATTTAAAAAATCTGACCCTTCCTTCAGCTGAATCTGGATACACCCAAGTAGTTTTACTCAGTGAATTTACTTCGTAACCAAATCTTCAGGCACAAAAAATGTAACAGCTTAGTATTAATATTCTTATTGAACCTTAATCCTTGATCTTGTAGGCAATCTTCTCGCTACTAAGTTACGCTTACAAAAGAGCCTACATTCGCTTTTATTAACTTCAAACATTAGTTATTTAGTTTATTAAGTTCAAGCATTACTTATTTAGTTTATTAAGTTCAAACATTACTTATTTAGTTTATTAAGTTCAAACATTACTTATTTAGTTTATTAAGTTCAAACATTATTTATTTAGTTTATTAAGTTCAAACATTACTTATTTAGTTTATTAAGTTCAAACATTACTTACTTAGTTTATTAAGTTCAAACATTAGGCTACTTATTTAGTTTATTAAGTTCAAACATTACTTATTTAGTTTATTAAGTTCAAACATTACTTATTTAGTTTATTAAGTTCAAAAATTATTTATTTAGTTTATTAAGTTCAAAAATTACTTATTTAGTTTATTAAGTTCAAAAATTACTTATTTAGTTTATTAAGTTCAAAAATTACTTATTTAGTTTATTAAGTTCAAACATTACTTACTTAGTTTAATAAGTTCAAACATTACTTATTTAGTTTATTAAGTTCAAACATTACTTGATTAGCAACCATAGAAGATGATTTAAATTTAAATTGATTCTTCTTTTAAAATTGCAACTTTTGCAATAATGTCTTCCTTTCTAACTAAAAGAAGGGGAGTGAAAGTCATGCCGTAGAACTTTTTCTGGAAACCTACTTGCGAAACAAAGAATTGTCTTGAGCTTGATTATAATACTGTCAAGCAGAGTCACATCCTTTAAAACTTATTTAAAGCCAAAAGATAACTTTCCAAGCTAGCACAATTTGCAAAAATTTATTAGATTAATTGTAGAATCGCAGAAGGATTTATTATTTTCCGTGGAAATAAAATTGCACTTGTGAAGGAAGTTTCTGCAAAAACTTAGCTAAGGCAATACCAAAATAATTGCATTATTAGTTTGAAGATTATGAAGATTGAAATTTGCAGTTAGTCTTAAGCACAGACCTTAGGAAGAATTTATAATGTTGAACTCATTTGCAATCAAGTCTTATTCAAAAAGGTATGTTGGAGAGCACTTTTGTATACACTGGATTTTAACACTGTATTTCTGAAGGAATGTTACTTCTTAGCCCGTCCACTTCATCTCTATTGTCCTTTTACATCAACTTAAGATCATTTATTTCACCAAACAGGATATTATTTCTGGTGAAAAAGAAACTCTTAAATACAAAAAAAAAAAATGTATTTCAAACATAATTTTGATACTTTGAGAAAAATATTCGAAAGGGTATTTAAATGTTGAATTTTTTTTATTTAGAGCTAGCTCAACAACAAATTTACAGCAAAAACACTTCAAAATAGACTCCCCGTAAATCTCCATGGCCAGGATGAAACAGAGTAGAGAAATTAAAATGCCCCAACAAGACGAATTCACACAATGCCTTCACACCTTCAAGAATCTCAGCACAAGAAACAAAAAAAAAAACTTTTTTACTTTTAAAGATATTTTCGAAACAATGCATGAAATTTATGTGATTAACTTCTTATATAACACTATATATTTCATGATATCATTTGGACGAAACAACACATGCTCATAGTCACTTACACGATATTAAACAAAAAAAAACAAGTTTTTTTCAACTGAAAGTAAGGAACAACGTTAAAACTTAAAACGAACAGAAATTATTCCGTATATGAAAGGAGCTGTCCCCTCCTCAGCACCTCGCTCTTTACGCTAAAGTTTTTTATTGTTTAAAAAAAATAGAGTTGTGAGAAAGTCAAACTTTAGCGTGAAGAGCGAGGCGTTGAGGAGGGGACAGCCCCTTTCATATACGGAATAATTTCTGGTCGTTTTAAGTTTTAACGTCGTTCCTTACTTTCAGTTAAAAACTTTTTTTTATTTAATTTTTGAATGTTTTTGAATTAATGCAGGTTTTACTTTTGGCTCCGTATATTAATAACTCAAAAAAAATTTGAATACCAATTTTACTTTTATTTGGTTAAATGCCTTTCTCGAAACTTTTTTAATTTTGTTTACAAAGTTTTGTTTTAGTAATAAATATACGTAACTTACGAATTAACTTACGTAACGAACTTTTATATTCATAGATTTTTAATATGTATATTAGGGTGTTCGCCCCATAGTCAATACCTTGCTCTTTAAGCTAAAATTCAAATTTTTTTTCCAATTCTTTAAAAATGACCCTTTAATCACAAAGGTCATTAAGTAAAATAAATAGCTCTTATGACAGTACTAAAAAATCTTTGGCTGAAAGAGCGAGGTATGACTAGGGGGTGAACCCAATCATATACGTAATATTTTCTGTTCGTTTTAAGTTTTGATGTTGCTCCTTACTTTCAGTTGAAAAACTTTTTTTTTTTAATTTAATTTCTTATATTTTTCTTTAATAATTATTGGAAAACCAGCGCCCCCTTCATAGCAATGTCCCTTCCCCCATGAAAACTTCCTTCATGGAAAGATCCTCCAATATAGCCCCCGCCCCCCCCCCCACCTACCAGAGAAAATCCCCCCTAAAAACGTCTGTATACTTCCCAATAACCAATACTATATGTTAACAATGGGTAAAGTTCATAACTTTCAGCCCTCCCCCCGGAGACTTCGGCGAACTAGATCATCCTAAACAACATAGTTATCATATTTTTGACCATGCTGAACAAAATGACAATCTCAAAATTTTGATCGGGTGACTTTGGGAAAAAAATGAGCGTGGGAGGGGGCCTAGTTGCCCTCAATTTGTTGGTCACTTAAAAAGTGCACTAGAAATTTTAATTTGCGTTCCAATGAGCCCTCCCACGATATTCTAGGACCACTGGGTCGATATGATCATTCCTGGGGAAAAAAAAAAATATAATAAACACGCATCCGTGATCTTTCTTCTGGCAAAAAAATTCAAAATTCCACATTTTTGCAGATAGGAGCTTGAAAACTCTACAGTGGGGTTCTTTTATACGCTGAATATGATGGTGTGATGTTCATTAAGGTTCTATAACTTTTAGGGGGTCTTTACCCCTTTTTTCTAAAATCAGCCAAATTTTCTCAGGCGCGTAACTTTTGGGGTAAGACTAAACTTGAGGAAATATATATATTGGAAATCAGCATTAAAATCTGATTATTTTGATGTATCTATTGGTATCAAAATTCTGTTTTTTAGAGTTTCGGTTACCATTGAGCCGGGTCGCTCCTTGCTTACAGTTCGTTACCACGAACTGTTTGATACTCAGTGATCAAGGGATGGCAGATTGGTGTTTTCTATCAAAGCAGTAGAGTAGCCACAGCATTGACAAACACAAAACTAAATATTTCTTAAATCAGTGTTAATATGAAGTAGGCTAAAGCTGTAGAGTGACTTGTTACAAAATTGAGCTAAGCGTTTTTGTCGGTGCAACAACGGGATACGTCCTGACTCATTCCAAAAACAACCAAGTGCTAATTTGGCGCAAGAAATGGCTAGATTATGGCTTGGTGGACAATGAGAGAAGTCCGGAGTGAGCATTAAAAGGAACATATCCGGTCTAGTTTTGCAATTAAGTAAAAAAAAATAAGTTTTTTTAACTGAAAGTAAGGAGCGACATTAAAACTTAAAACGAGCAGAAATTGTTTCGTATATGAAAAGGGCTGTACCCTCCAAAACGCCTCGCTCTTTACGCTAAAGTTTTTTATTGTTTAAAAAACAGAGTTGTGAGAAACAGTAAAACTTTAGCGTAAAGAGCGAGGCATTGAAGAGGGGACAGCCCCTTTCATATACGGAATAATTTCTGTTCGTTTTAAGTTTGAATGTCGCTCCTTACTTTCAGTTAAAAAAAATTGTTTTTTTTTTAATTATTTAATTCCTGAACGTCTTTTAATTAATGCAGGTTTTGATTTTGGCTCACCGTACATGAATCATTAAAACGAAATTTGCATATTAATTTTACATTTTTTGGGTTAAATGGCTTTTCAAAATTTTGATCGGACTATTTTGAGAAAAGGGGGTGGGGGAGGGGGCCTAGTTGCCCTCCAATTGTTTTATTACTTAAAAAGGGCACTAGAATTTTTGAATTGATTTACGAACGTTTCTATTAGCAACAAATATACGTAACTTACATATTAACTTACGTAACGAAATTCAATATTCGTATACTTTTTTTACGTACATTAGGGGATTCGCCCCCTAGTCAATACATCGCTTTTAACGCTAAAGTTGAAATTTTTGTTCCAATTCTCTAACAATGACCTCTTAATCCCAAAGGCCGTTCAATTAGAATAAATAGCTCTTATAAAAGTACTAAAAAAAATTTAGCGTAAAGACCAAGGTATTGACTAGGAGGCGAACCGCCTCATATACGTAATAATTTCTGTTCGCTTTAAGTTTTGATGTTGCTCCTTACTTTCAGCTGAAAAAAGCTTGTTTTTTTAATTCAATTCCTGATCTTCTTTAAATAATGTTGGAAAATCTGGTGCTTCCTGCATATAAATGTCCCTCCCCCATGAAAACACATTACATGGAAAGACCCTCCAACATAACCCCCGACCCCCCCCCACTACCAGAAAAATGCCCCCTGAAAACGTCTGTATATTTCCCAATAACCAATACTATATGTAAACATTGGGCAAAGTTCTTAATTTGCAGCCCTTCCCCCGGGGACTGCGGGGGATTAAGTCATCCTCAAAGACATAGTTATTATATTTTTCGACCATGCTGAACAAACTGGCCGTCTCAGAATTTTGATCAGGCGTCTTTGGGGAAAAAGCGCCGGGGGGGGCAGATTGCCGGCCAATCTTTTTGGTTACTTAAAAAGGGCACTGGAACTTTTAATTTCGATTCATATGAGCCCTCTCAAGATTTTCTAGGACCATTGAGTCGATACGATCATCCATGGGGAAAAAACAACAAACAAACAAATAAACACGCACCCGTGAACTTTCTTCTAGCAAAAAATACAAAATTCTACATTTTTGCAGATAGGAGGTTGAAACCTCTACAGTAAATCTAAATCTGATGATGTGATTTTTATTAAGATTATCTGACTTTTAGGGGATGTTTCCCGCTTTTTTCAAAAATAAGGCAATTTTTCTCAGGCTCGTAACTTTTGATGGGTATGACTAAATTTAATGAAGTGGATATATTTAATGTCAGCATAAAAATCTAATTCTTTGGATGTCTCTACATCTACTACCCACTATCTTGTTCACCAGTAGAGATGCCTCAGGAGGTCGTGACGGGCACCCCTGCTGCCACCTACAACTTTTTTTAACACCAAATATGGGCATAGCCTCCCTAGGGAGAACACGTGGTTAATGGGGTCAATGACCTAAATTTCCAAGGTCGATGTTGTTGTTGTTGTTTTGGCCATGTGCATAGAGTCATTAGGGAGAACACGTGGTTAATTAAAAGCGATTGGGAATTTGGAACACCTGTGTTGTCAGTCATTAATCAAATTGTTTCCGGGCAAAGTTTAATAATGTCTGACAGGTACTGTCAATCACTAATCAAATTGTTTCCAGGCGAAGTTTAATAATGTCTGACAGGTAATGTCAAGATTGATTGATATGTCACGAAATGGGAATTAATTTGTTGTTTCTAAGGGGAATTATTGATTCAAGAAATGGGGAATTAATTTTTTGTTTCTAAGGGGAATTATTGATTCACGAAAGGGGAATTAATTTGTTGTTTCTAAGGGGAAAGTGGGGAAGAGATATATTGATTGCGTAATCGAAGGGAGAGAATTCCCGAGAAATTGATTACATAATCGGTAGAACCCTATAAGGAGCTCGTGATGGGAATCCATTTATAGGCATAGAATGACGTAATCAACTAGGACAAATGGATTTCTGAGAAATTGATTACATAATCGATAGAACCCTATCAGAAGGTCATGACGGGAATCCATTTATGGGCATAGAATGACGTAATCAACTAGGACAAATGGATTTCTTAGAAATTGATTACATAATCGGTAGAACCATATCAGAAGATCATGACGGGAATTCATTTATGGGCATAGAATGACGTAATCGACTAAGACAAGCAAGTTACTTTCTTAATGTCCCTCCTAAACCCATTTTCCAACTTGAAGTACTTATCTTTTTCACTCACAACTATACTTTACAGCTTTTAGGATACCTCAACACCAAGAAATACTTTTCAAAAACCGTTTCAGAGCAAGTTACTTTCTTAATGTCCCTCCTAAACCCATTTTGCAACTTGAAGTACCTATCTTTTTCACCCACAACTATACTTTACAGCTTTTTGGGTGTCCCAACCCCAAGAAATACTTTTCAAAGACCATTTCAGAACCAGTTCCTCTCTTAATGTCCCTCCTAAACTCATTTTACAAGTTGAAGTTCCCATCCTTTTCACCCGCAACTTTACTTTACAGCTTTTTGAATGCCCCAACTCCAAGCAATTCTTTTCAAAAGGCATTTCAGAACAAATTATTTTCTTAATGTCCCTTCTAAACCTATTTTCCAACTTGAAGTACCCATACTTCTCACCCACAACTTTACTTTACAGCTTTTGAATGCCCCAGCACCAAGAAATACTTTTCAAAAGGCATTTCAGAACAAGTTCTTTTCTTAATGTCCCTCCCAAACCAATTTTACAAGTTGAAGTACCCATACTTTTCAACCACAACTTTACTTTACAGCTTCTGAATGCTTCAACACCAAGCAATACTTTTCAAATGGCATTTCAGAACAATTTATTTTCTTAATGTCCATTCTAAACCTATTTTACAAGTTGAAGTTCCCATCCTTCTTACACACAATTTTACTTTACAGCTTTTTGAATGCCCCAACTCCAAGCAATACTTTTCAAAAGGCATTTCAGAACAAGTTATTTTCTTAATGTCCCTTCTAAACCTATTTTGCAACTTGAAGTACCCATCTTTTTCACCCACAACTGTACTTTACAGCTTTTGAATGCCCCAACACCAAGGAATACTTTTCAAAAGGCATTTCAGAACCAGTTCCTTTCCTAATGTCCCTCCCAAACCCATTTTACAAGTTGAAGTACCCATACTTTTAGCTTAGAGTTTTAGTTTGGTTTAGTTTTAGTTAAAAGTTTAGAGTTTTTAGCTTAGAGTCTTAGCTTAGAGTTTTTGTTAGAGTTCTAGTTTAGTTTAGTTTTAGTTAAAAGTTTAGAGTTTTTAGCTTAGAGTCTTAGCTTAGAGTTTTATTTAGAGTTCTAGTTTAGTTTAGTTACAGTTAAGAATTTAGAGTTTTAGGTTAGAGTCATAGATTAGAATTTTACTTAAAGTTATAATTTGGTTAAGTTTTAGTTAATAGTTTCGAGTTTTATCTTAGAGTCTTAGCTTAGAGTTTTTGTTATAGTTCTAGTTTAGTTTAGTTTTAGTTAAGAGTTTGAGTTTTTAGCTTAGAGTCTTAGCTTAGAGTTTTAGTTAGAGTTGAAATTTGGTTTAGTTACATCTATAACTTTCTAGTTTTGCCTTGGGGTCATGCCTTATAGTTTCACTTAAAGTTTTAGTTTTACTAAGTTTTAGTTAATAGTTTAGAATTTTAGCTTAGAGTCTTAACTTATACTATTTTTTTTAGAATTCTAGTTTAGTTTAATTTTAGTTAAGAGTTTGATGTTTTACCTTTGAGTTTCAGTTAGAGTTCTAGTTTAGTTTAGTTAAGAGTTTGGTGTTTTAGCTTAGAGTCTTAGCATAGAGTTTTTGTTAGAGTTCTAGTTTGTTTTAGTTAAGAGTTTAGAGTTTTTAGCTTAGAGTCTTAGCGTAGAGTTTATGTTGAAGTTCTAGTTTAGTTTAGTTTTAGTTAATAGTTTAGAGTTTTAGCTTAGAGACTTAGCTTAGAGTTTAGTCTTAGAGTTTTAGTTAGGTTTAGAGTTTAGTTGAGTTTAGTAGTTTAGTTGAAGAGTTTAGAGTTTTTTAGCTTAGAGTCTTAGCTTAGAGTTTGTGTTAGAGTTCTAGTTTAGTTTACTTTTAGTTAAGAGTTTGGTGTTTTACCTTAGAGTCATAGCTTAGATTTTTAGTTAGAGTTCTAGTTTAGTTTAGTTTTAGTTAAGAGTTTAGAATTTTAGATTTGAGTCGTATCTTAGAGTTTTTGTTAGAGTTCTAGTTTAGTTTAGTTTTAGTTAAGAGTTCAGAGTTTTTATATTAGAGTCTTAGCCAAGAGTTTTTGATAGAGTTCTAGTTTAGTTTAGTTTTAGTTAAGAGTTTGATGTTTTACCTTAGAGTCATAGCTTAGAGTTTTAGTTAGAGTTCTAGTTTAGTTTAGTTTTTAGTTAAGAGTTTAGAATTTTAGCTTAGAGTCTTAACTTAGAGTTTTTGTTAGAGTTCTAGTTTATTTCAGTTTTATTTAAGAGTTTAGAGTTTGTAGCTTAGAGTCTTAGCTTAGAGTTTTTGTTAAAGTTCTAGTTTAGTTTAGTTTTAGTTAAAAGTTTAGAGTTTTTAGCTTAGAGTCTTAGCTTAGAGTTTTTGTTAGAGTTCTAGTTTAGTTTAGTCTTAACTTAGGGTTTTTTTATAGAGGTCTAGTTTAGTTTAATTTTAGTTAAGGGTTTGGTGTTTTACCTTAGAGTCTTAGCTTAGAGTTTTAGTTAGAGTTCTAGTTTAGTTTAGTTTTAGTTAAGAGTTTATAATTTTAGCTTAGAGTTTTTGTTAGAGTTCAAGTTTATTTTAGTTTTAGTTAAGAGTTTATAGTTTTTAGCTTAGAGTCTTAGCTTAGAGTTTTAGTTAGAGTTCTAGTTTAGTTTAGTTTTAGTTAAGAGTTTAGAATTTTATCATAGAGTCTTAGCTTAGAGTTTTTGCTAGAGTTCTAGTTTATTTTAGTTTTAGTTAAGAGTTTAGAATTTTTAGCCCTAGTTTAGTTCAGTTTTAGCTAAGAGTTCGATGTTTTACCTTAGAGTCATACCTTAGAGTTTTAGTTAGAGTTCTAGTTTAGTTTAGTTGTAGTTAAGAGTTTAGAATTTTAGCTTAGAGTCATAGCTTAGAGTTTTTGTTATAGTTGTATTTTAGTTTAGTTTTAGTTAATAGTTTAGAGTTTTTAGCTTAGAGTCTTAGCCTAGAGTTTTTGATAGAGTTCTAGTTTAGTTTAGTTTTATTTAAGAGTTTGATGTTTCAGCTTAGAGTCATAGCTTAGAGTTTTAGTTAGAGTTCTAGTTTAGTTTAGTTTTAGTTAAGAGTTTAGAATTTTAGCTTAGAGTCTTAACTTAGAGTTTTTGTTAGAGTTCTAGTTTCTTAGCTAAAACTTCTTACGCTTCTAACTAAACTAAACTAGAACTCTATCACAAACTCTAAGCTAAGACTCTAAGCTAAAAAACTCTAAACTCTTAACTAAAACTAAACTAAAACTATTACTCTAAGCTAAGTCTCTAAGCTAAAACTCTAAACTATTAACTAAAACTAAACTAGAACTTCAACATAAACTCTACGCTAAGACTCTAATCTAAAACTCTAAACTCTTTACTAAAACTAAACTAAAATAGAACTCTAACCAAAACTCTATGCTAAGACTCTAAGCTAAAACACCAAACTCTTAACTAAACTAAACTAGAACTCTAACTGAAACTCAAAGGTAAAACATCAAATTCTTAACTAAAATTAAACTAAACTAGAATTCTAACAAAAAAGTCTAAGTTAAGACTCTAAGCTAAAACTCGAAACTCTTAACTAAAACTTAGCCAAACTAAAACTTTAATTAAAACTCTAAGGCATGACTCCAAGCTAAAACTCGAAAATCTTAACTGTAACTAAACTAAACTTCAACTCTAACTAAAACTCTAAGCTAGGACTCTAAGTTAAAAACTCTAAACTCTTAACTAAAACTAAACTAAACTAGAACTCTATCAAAAACTCTAAGTTAAGACTCTAAGCTAAAAATAGAAACTATTAAATAAAAATAAAACAAAATACAAATTTAAGTAAAATTATAATCTATGACTATAATCTAAAAATATAAATTCTTAACTTTAAATAAACTAAACTAAACTAGAACTATAACTAGAACTCTAAGCTAAGACTAAAACCTAAAAACTCTAAACTCTTAACTAAAACTAAACTAAACTAGAGCTCTAAAAAAAACTCTAAGCTAAGACTCTAAGCTAAAAACTCTAAACTTTTAACTAAAACTAAACCAAACTAAAACTCTAAGCTAAAAGTATGGGTACTTCAACTTGTAAAATGGGTTTGGGAGGGACATTAAGAAAGGAACTGGTTCTGAAATGCCTTTGGAAAAGTATTTCTTGGTGTTGGGGCATTCAAAAGCTGTAAAGTACAGTTGTGGGTGAAAAAGATGGGTACTTCAAGTTGGAAAATAGGTTTAGAAGGGACATTAAGAAAATAACTTGTCCTGAAATGCCTTTTGAAAAGTATTGCTTGGAGTTGGGGCATTCAAAAAGCTGTAAAGTAAAATTGTGTGTAAGAAGGATGGGAACTTCAACTTGTAAAATAGGTTTAGAATGGACACTAAGAAAATAGCTTGTTCTGAAATGCCATTTGAAAAGTATTGCTTGGTGTTGAAGCATTCAAAAGCTGTAAAGTAAAGTTGTGGTTGAAAAGTATGGGTACTTCAACTTGTAAAATGGGTTTGGGAGGGACATTAAGAAAAAAACTTGTTCTGAAATTTCTTTTGAAGAGTATTTCTTGGTGTTGGGGCATTCAAAAGCTGTAAAGTAAAGTTGTGGGTGAGAAGGATGGGTACTTCAAGTTGGAAAATAGGTTGAGAAGGGACATTAAGAAAATAACTTGTTCTGAAATGCCTTTTGAAAAGTATTGCTTGGAGTTGGGGCATTCAAAAAGCTGTAAAGTAAAGTTACGGGTGAAAAGGATGGGAACTTCAACTTGTAAAATGAGTTTAGGAGGGACATTAAGAGAGGAACTGGTTCTGAAATGGTCTTTGAAAAGTATTGCTTGGTGTTGGGACACCCAAAAAGCTGTAAAGTATAGTTGTGTGTGAAAAAGATAAGTACTTCAAGTTGCAAAATGGGTTTAGGAGGGACATTAAGAAAGTAACTTGCTCTGAAACGGTTTTTGAAAAGTATTTCTTGGTGTTGAGGTATCCAAAAAGCTGTAAAGTATAGTTGTGGGTGAAAAAGATAAGTACTTCAAGTTGGAAAATGGGTTTAGGAGGAACATTAAGAAAGTAACTTGCTTGTCTTAGTCGATTACGTCATTCTATGCCCATAAATGAATTCCCGTCATGATCTTCTGATAGGGTTCTACCGATTATGTAATCAATTTCTAAGAAATCCATTTGTCCTAGTTGATTACGTCATTCTATGCCCATAAATGGATTCCTGTCATGATCTTCTGATAGGGTTCTACCGATTATGTAATCAATTTCTCAGAAATCCATTTGTCATAGTTGATTACGTCATTCTATGCCCATAAATGGATTCCCGTCACGAGCTCCTTATAGGGTTCTACCGATTATGTAATCAATTTCTCGGGAATTTTCTCCCTTCGATTACGCAATCAATATATACCTTTCCCCACCTTCCCCTTAGAAACATCAAATTAATTACGCTTTCTTGAATCAATAATTCCCCTTAGAAACAACAAATTAATTCCCCATTTCTTGAATCAATAATTCCCCTTAGAAACAACAAATTAATTCCCATTTCGTGACATATCAATCAATCTTGACATTACCTGTCAGACATTATTAAACTTCGCCTGGAAACAATTTGATTTGTGATTGACAGTACCTGTCAGACATTATTAAACTTTGCCCGGAAACAATTTGATTAATGACTGACAACACAGGTGTTCCACATTCCCAATCGCTTTTAATTAACCACGTGTTCTCCCTAATGACTCTATGCACATGGCCAAAACAACAACAACAACAACATCGACCTTGGAAATTTAGGTCATTGACCCCATTAAGCACGTGTTCTCCCTAGGGAGGCTATGCCCATATTTGGTGTTAAAAAAAGTTGTAGGTGGCAGCAGGGGTGCCCGTCACGACCTCCTGAGGCATCTCTACTTTCACCTTATGGATACAATATGTAACACACTCGAAAAACCCAATACCTGGCTCAATGTTATCGCTGTTGACTTGCAAAAAGCTTTTGATTTAATCAACCACAATATACTATTAGAAAAGCTATCTAATGACTTCCAGGTTGACCCTTACTTAATTAGAATAATTGCGTCTTTCCTCTCTAACAGAACGCAAGTCGTGAAATACCTGAATGTATATTCTGATCCCCTCCCAATTTATAATGGTGTGCCCCAAGGAACCCTCTTAGGTCCAGTTTTATTTCTTATAATGATAAACAACCTTGGTGTTTATTTCCCGGAATATTTGTTCCAAAAATTCCAAAAGCAACCCAATGTACATCTTGGAATCGATATCAGCAGAAGCTCTTACTGATGATATGAAAGTCAACCCTTTAAAGTCAACTGTTCTTACTATTAATTTCCTTAAAACTCCCCCTTCTTTCTCCTGTCCAATTCCCCCTGAAATGTCTGTTACCACTATGAAATTACTGGGCGTTACCATCTCAAGCGACTTAAAAAGGGATTGTTATATTAATGACATCTTAAAACGTGCAAATGCCGTATTTTCCCTCCTTAAACTCCTTAAAAACGTTAAATACCCTAAATCGCACTGTTTGAGGATTTTCCTGTCATTTGTACGCCCAACCCTTGAGTACGCCTGTCCTGTTTGGCATCCTGGCATTTCCATTGAATTGTCGGACAGAATAGAGGCAGTCCAAAAAAGGTGCCTAAGAATTATCTTCTATGAGGGTAAAGTACCTTATATTTTCCTTCTTAGGAAAACTAATCTTGTCTCCCTTAAGAAAAGGAGAGCAAAAATTACCTTGCGTTTTGCTAACAATGCTCTTCATAACCCTCGAACATCTCCCCTTTTCCCCGGTCAATATTCACCCCTTCGACCCCGCCTCCCGCGTTCTGTGTCAACAAAAAACCCCCTTCTCGCCCCAATAAGAGTTTCCACTGAAAGATATAGAAGAACTTTTATCCCTTACATAGTTGAGATTTTCAACCACTGAATCTCCGCTGCCTCCCCCCCCCCCACTCACTCTTTACCTCATATTTATTATTTTAATGCCCATTTTGCAAATTTGGAGGTTTTATATTTATGTTTGTTAGTCACCAACTAATTTATGTTTTGTTTTAATTTTACTTTATCCCCTTGTTAATTTTAAGAGTTTTTTTTTTGGGGGGGGGGGCATTTTTGCTGACTTGACATTGGCCTTCTAATTTTATGAGTTTACTTTCTTTTTGTTTTTAATGTTTTACGTATTTGACATTGACCCTTTTATAATTTTCTGTTGTTGTTTGATTGTTTGTTTTTGTAGTTCTTTTTTCGCTGTATTTGACGCTAAAGTGCGAATTCGGCCCTTTTGGGCTTGTGATAGCCATTTTTCAGCAATAAATCTTATCTTATCTTATGCATCTATTGGTATCAAAATTTCGTTTTTTAGAGTTTCGGTTATTATTGAGCCTGGTTGCTCCCTACTTACAGTTCGTTATCACGAACTGTTTGATATCTACGCTGAGAACTTGCCATTTTCGATATAACTATTCAAGCACGCATACTTAGCAAATAATTTTTCTATTCTCTAAAGCTGGAAATAGCTAGATAAGGTGCGGTTGCAAGGTTGCCAGCAAAGGTTGGCACGGGCATTTGGTTCGAAAATCATGAAAATTGGAACTCTATTTGTTGTCAAATAGTAAAAAAAAAAGACATGAGACAAGATGGGACTTTTCACTTTCAGTCATTCAAACAAAAATATTAAATAATAATAAAAAAAATAATTTGGTTATTGTTATTAAGCCTCCGTAGTCCATATATGCAAACTATTTAAAACCGTAGAAATCAGCTTTAAATAGAAAAACTTAGATGGAGGGTGGTTACCACCCTGTTGGCTGCATACCAATTAATGTCCCGAGGCTTCTTTTTTCTTTTGAAGTAGTACGACGACTTGCATCTTACTCCCATCTTTTACCCACGATACTATCAATTTAAACGCAAAAAAAGCACTTCCTTTAAATGAATCGATTTTCCGGGAACATAAATAACCTTTTTTTCAGACGAAACTCATCCATTTGAGTCTCTTTTGATTCAATTCCATTATCCATTGCTACAATTTTGTGTAATGTCTTTTCTTTAGTTCTCGTTGGATTAAACTGCCGCAACTAATTGCTTCTTGGTGTCCTCTGGTAGTGATTGACTAAAATCGATAAAAGATTTCTCACATATAAGGTGGAAACCTTTGTGAATTCCATCACAAAATTCCAAGAGGATATTTGTTGTCACGAAAATTTCCTGGAAATGAAGTTTCCGCATCACTGTCCGGAAATAATCAGTTCAAAGAAGTTTTTGCGTTTCCTATTAACCTAAGATGGCTGTATTGTACTGCCCAGAGTTTCGGAAGCCTAAATATACTTTCCTGCAGTTCAAATAATTCCTTGCAGTTCGATTGGGAAATGATAGACTGAAGGTACTTTAATGTACTATTTTTTAATGTTTTTTAATGTAGTATTTAATGTAGTAGTTAATTTTTGGAATATACTCGTTATGAAGTCAGGGAAACAATGTTAAAAAATTTGAGTTTTAACTTCTTTACAAGGAAGGTCATAAAAGTAAACACACGTATTATTGAAGTCTTGGCTTGATTTTGGTAGGAACCATGTTGTTTAGCATGAAGGTGTTTTGAGAATAGTGAAAATTCTGAAGGTTTTGATAGAAAACAGTGTGTTTCTTTAAGAAATAAAACGGAATAATCAAGAACTCTTTAGTCTTCAATGGTGGAGATAATTAAAAGGCATTTGATTCTAATCAGAGGCAATATTTTGTGAGTATCCTATCATTGTATAGTTTACAAGATACGTAGCGTACGTTAAGGAGACTATGATGTCATCAATTTTATTTATTGGTTTTTCCCCGACTTGGCTAGCCACGGATCCCAGAATTAGCAAGCCTACGTTAGGTGACTAGGATAAGATGTGTGAGGAAAATTTGCTAAGATTAAATTGAGAAGTAAGGTTATCAGTTGGTTCGGTATGGAATCAGCAGATAGGTATTGTTGTACTTTATCCCTGTTTACGGTAAATAATTAAAAAACAAGTTTTTTAACTGAAAGTAAGGAGCAACATTAAAACTCAAAACGAACAGAAGTTAAACCGTATATAAAGGGTTGCCCCCTCCTCAATACCTTGCTCTTTACGCTGAAGCTGTTAGTAATTTTAAAGAAGCTTCCTATTTAAAAAAACTTAAATAATTGGGACAAACAGTCAAACTTTAGCGTAAAAAGCGAGGCATTGAGGAGGGGGGGAATCTTTCATATACGGAATAATTTCTGGTCGTTTTGAGTTTTATTTTTGCTCCTTGCATGCAGTTAAAAAAACTTGCTTTCTTAATTTATTTCTTTTCGTTTTTCAAATAATGCAGGTAAATCTGACTCACCCTCCATGAAATATACTTCCTGCCCCCTCACAGGAAAAACTGCTCCGTGAAAATTTCATCCAACGTAAAGTAAACCATCCCGCCGCCAAGTTCCCTTCAGACAGCTCTATCCTCGCTGAAAATTTTCCCTCCCCGTAAAATTTCTTGCGGACAATTCAGTCTGAAAACTTATCATTAGCATACTTTCATTTGAAAAAGACTTTAATCTCTAAATTTCTTGATTTCCCGATTACTCCGGAAATTTTCCCTTCCGTGGAAAATTTTCCCGGAAATCAAAACCCGCGCAAAATACACCCCTTATATTTCCTCCGGAACATATTCACATGCAAAATTGAGTTGGCAAAGAGAATGTAAAACAATTAAAAATAAGTTCGTATAGGAATTCTGACAAATACCCCAGTGAAAAATTTTCCCGGGAAAATTCATCTCCCCCCGAAAACTTCCTTCCCCAAGGAATATTCTTCCGATGGCAATCCACCCCAAACACAAAATCCCCTCCCCCAAAAGTCTCTGAATACTTCCCAATAACAAATACTATGCGTAAACAATGGGCAAGGTTCATAACTTACAGGCCTCTCCCCACGGAATTTAGGGGGTCATTTTACACTTAAATACATTGCTATTGATCTTTCAACTATACTGAACAAAATAGTCCTCTCAAGATTTTGATCAGATAACATTGGGAAATAAATGGGCGTGGGAGGGGGTCAGTTGCCCTCCAATCTTTTTTGTCACTTAGAAATGGCACTAGAACCTTTAATTTTCGTTCGAAAGCGCCCTCTCCCGATCTTTTAGGACCATTATTTCAATATGATCACCCCTGAAAAAAAAACAAAAAAAAACAACAAAAAACAAACAATAAATAAACACGCATTAGTGATCTGTCTTCTAGCAAAAAAAAAGAAGCAAAATTACACATTTTCGAAAAAGTCCCTTGAATTTTATGGGCTGTTTCCTCCCATTTCTAAAATCTGGTGATTTTTCTCAGACTCGTAACTTTGGATGGGTAACACAAAATTTGATGAATCTTATATATTTGGAATCAGCATAATAAGCTAATTCTTTTGATGTATCTATTGATATCAAAACTCTTTTTTTCAGAGTTTCGGTTACTACTGGGCCGAGTCACTCCTTACATATTTTGTTAGAGTTACTTACAATCGAACCACGAACTGTTCGATTATTTTCACGAAGTTGTTTTTTATACTTCCGGGTAAGAAAAAGAAATAAAAACTGCAAAGGTTGCAAAAAGAAAAGCCATACAGAATGGAACGATATTAATTCTGAAAGTCTAAGCAACTTTTGTATTTTCATTATTATTATTATTAAGGAGAAAATGTTTAAAGTATATTTTGTTTTTAGTAAAGTTTAAGCGACACTTCGTCTTTTCTAAGGTGTGGAGGGTGGTAGCCCACAAAATATATAGTAATAGTTTTGCTTTAGATTAGCAGACTGATGGAGCTAGGAATTATTGTTTAAATCAATTGGAAAGTAAATTGCAGCCTTTTGAAGAGTTAAAGACATCCTAATCTAAATCCCATGGATGCCCTTGAATATGAACGCATTTTGATCCACTATTTTATCAAAATAATCTTTTTGTGTTGTATTTTTCTGTCTCTGTTTGCTCATTTAAATTAATGCCGGTAAAGGTTATTTATTAAAAAGGAAAAAAGGTAAAAGGAAAAGTCTAAAAAAGGAAAAAAAAGACATCATGGGTCAATACAACTTGACTCGTTTTCGGAATTATTTGTCTTAGTAGGGCAACATTTGTCCTAAAATTACAACTCGGGTGTGTACATGGCCTCCGAAAAAAAAATTAAATAAATAAAAACAAAAAAAATAAAGAAAAAAATACAAAAAACGAAACGAAAATTATTTTCATTCAGTGGAGGGATGCCAAACACAAAAAAAACTATATGTTTGCTGGCTATTAAAAAGGAATATCAGCAATATCTAAGGAATAGCTAAGGGTATTAGGAAACTTTCATGGATGTTGAGGGGATATTGAAGAGAGATTGAAGAATAATGAGCCCCTCCCCCCTCTTCCTGATCTTTTTTAGGTATCCCTCTCTCCTCTACAATGATCGAAACTTTGTAATTGTCATTCTGTTCAAACTAGTCAAAGAGTCTAGTCTAGTATCTAGTAGCTATAAAAGTCTAGTAGTAGTCTAGTAGCTGGGGGTACTCTAGTACCCAAAAAACCCTGGGGCAAGGATTGCAAATGAAGAAACTTGCACATTGCTTAAAAGCAGGATTTCTCATTAGGAAAAAGGGAAATGTTTGATTCTGGCTGCATCCGAGAAGGTTAGGGGTATTAAGGTGAAACTTGGGAGAATGTAGAGGGGTATGTTAGACGACATCAAAAGGCCCTATGTGCATCCAGCTTATAAAAATGAGCATCTGCAATATTTTAAAACCACTAAGGGTATTAAATTGAAAATTTCAGAACATGTTGAGGGAGATTTTGAAAAGTGGTTGGAGGGCAGCCAGTCCCCTCTCATTTCCTTTTTAGTTGCCCTCGCTCCAAAATATTAGATAAAATTGTTTAGCCATTTTTGTAAAATAGTTTAAAGTTCAAATAACTATGTTTCAGGGTTTGACAGCTTTCTCCCACGGGGGAATGGCTGTAAGTTATGAAAGTTGCCCATTGTTAACATGCAAGGTTCTTATGGAAACAGGGGTCGCATAAATTTAGAGCGGGGCTTATTCAATTGGAAATTGAAAGTTCTAGTGCCCTTTTAAGAGTTAAAAGTGGTCGGACGGCAACTATCCCACGCCCATTTAAAAAAAAATGAATCCGATCAAGTTTCTGCTATAGTTATTTTATCCAAAACAGTTCAAAAACTCAAATAACTACAATTTGGAGGTCTACGCCCATCCCCCAGAGCCCCTGGAGCCAGGGCTATAAGCTATACAAGTTGCCCATTGTTAACATGTGAGTTTTTTTCTTAAGAATGGAGGACATGTTTGATCCTGGATTACCGAATAAGCTTAGAGCATTAAGGTGAAACTTTAAGGGAATTTTGAGAGGGATGCCGAACACAATCAAAACAAACTACTTACTTGCTGGTTGTGAAATGGGAATATCCGCAATATCTCATGAATAGCTGAGCGTATTATAGGTTGAAACTTTCAAGATAACTTTTTTTAAGATAAGATTTATTCTTCAATAAATACACATACAATATGACATGGTACTATTCCCCCAAATGCTCCTTGGCCTGTAAAGAAGGGGGAAAATAAATGAATTACTTACTCAGAGATGAAAAACAGAAGAAAATTTTAAATGATCACTTACTCACAGACAGAAGAGCCAAAGGAGAAGAAAAGAAAATATAAATAAAATAAAAACTACAGAAACAAAAATAAATAGAATAAATAGACTAAATTAATTAAGTAGATTAAATAGACTCCAAAAAAAAAAATAGTAAAAAGAAAAAAATAAATACATAGACGAAAATAACTTCTAAGAAGCCAAAGAATTTTTTACATTTTTTTTAAACAAACCGAATAAGTGGCACCCTCGAGCTGATTCAGGCAACTTAATCCAAACAATATGACACGCCATTAGAGGATTAAAGTCTGACCTTATACAAGGAGTAAATAGAATTCGAACATGATTTGTCATATTGCAAAGATTATAATTATTTTGATCAGAGGTAAAAGATAGCAGAACACTTAGGGGCCTGGGGAGGTCATCATGAAGCTGAGAAAAAGTAAAACATGCACATGAATGAATGTATAGTGACTCAAGATCATGTAATGGGATAATTAATGAACGATGAATTCCCTGAAGGAGGTTTCTAGCTTTATTGTAAACCTTAGAAAGTGTTTTTAACAGTGAAGGAAAGGGTGACATCCACAGTATTGGACAGTAAGAAACGTAAGATTGGATCAAGCAATGAAAAAGGATTTTCAAAATTGATCCAGGAAAAGTATGTTTAACTTTCCTTAAAATACCACGACTCTTGCATATCTTCATTTTAATAAAACTAATGTGACGTTTGAAAGATAGGTTTTCATCAACAAGAATGCCCAAAAAACGAACATACCGGTCTTGAGATCTATGAATTATCCCATTTGGGTGGTGAATTTCTGCTAAGAAACACGCGAAATAATCATAAAACTGGACTTAGAAAAAATTAGGGTAAGATAATTAGCATCAAGCCACAAAATTACTCTTTCAAACAAATTTTCCGAATTTAATAGAAGCTCTGATTCGTAGTCTCCCGAAGTACCAAGTATGCTGTCGTCAGCAAAACAAACAAAGACATCAGAAGAAGGCAAACTATAGTTGCCACTATGGGCAAGGGAAGGCTTAGGTTGACAAAGTCTACAGCAATTAATAATTTTCTGCTTTTTTACAACATAATAAAGATCATTTACATAAATCAAAATAGCACAGGCCCTAAAACTGATCCCTGGGGGATGCCAAAATTCACCTGTGAGGGTGAACGGAAAAGCGGAACAAAAGTGATTGGAGGAAAACTAACACCTCTCCCAAGCCCACCATTTCCCCAAAAACATCCAATAAAAATTTTGAGATAGCCATTTTGTTCAACGTAGTTGAAAAGTCCGGAAATTATATCTTTAAGGATGACACTTCGCCCATATTCCTCCGAGCAAGGGTTGTAAGCTATGCCCTGGGGGCATATAAGGTTTTAAAGAAAGCGTTGTGGTAGAAACTTTAAAAAGGGTTCATTCGATTGGAAATTGAAAGCGCTATTGCCATATTTAATAGTCGAAAGTGATTAGAGGGCCACTAATGCCCCCCAAAAGGGTTGTAAGCTATGCCCAGGGGGCATTAAAGGTTTTTATGGAAGGGATGGCTGTTTAACTTCAGAGGAGGCTCAGTCTTTCTCCCTAAAAAAGACTATGTCAATATAAAACAAACAGAAATTAATCAAAAAATCTTTTTGCACAAAATAAGTTTTTCAAACAAAAGTAAAGAACTCCATTAAACCAAAAATGAACAAACATAGAATCAAATAATCTACCAAGCATACAACTACCACAAAATAGTATCAATAAATAAATGAAAGCCAAAACAAACAGAAATGAAAATAAGTCAAAATCAAAAGGAGCAGAAATTAATCTGAGTTGGGTTCTAAACCCTATGCTTTCTAAAAGTCAGAATATAATTTGTACTTTACTTAAAAAAAGTTCTTTTAAATGTTTTCACTTATAACTTTAAGAACACAAAAATTAATTAAGATCTTAAGTAATATATGTCAGAATATATACATTAAACTAACAATTTACATTTTTTTGGTAAATTCATTTGAATTTAACTTGCCTGTTTTTAACATGCAGGATTTATCATCGCGAAAGGAGAGAATGTTTGATCCTGGGGGTGCCTGAAAAGACTAAGGTCATCGAGGTGAAATTCCAGGGAATGTTGAGCTAAATCAAAAGACGATATCTGCTTTCAAGTTATCAAAAAGGTATATCTGCAATATCTTAGGACCGGGTAAGGGTAGCTACTTGAAACTTTCATGGCCACTACTACTATTTCTACTGCGACTGCAAATGTGGGTCTGCAATTGTGCAACTTTGGCTGCTTATAACTGGTCCTATATTTACTTGTGACTACTTTCAGGGAATTTTAAGGAGGTGTTAAACAAAATAAAAACACTGTGTGCATGCTGACTATCAAAAAGGCGCATCAGCAATATCTTAGACGCGGCAGAGGGTATTAAGCTGAAACTTTCAGGGCATGTTGAACAAAGCTTGAATCTTCAGACGATGATGAGGGGACGTTAAACTACATGAAGGGCGATTATGTGTCAGAATCACAGGCAACGCTACAGCGTTGCCTATAGTAAAGTCCATACGGCTTCAATGTTTTATTGTTTATTTTTCCCAGAGGCACTTCATATGGAAGGAGTCGTCGTATAAACTTCAGATGGGGCTCATTCGATTGGAAATCGGAATTTCTAGTGGCCTTTTTAAGAGTAAAAATTAATCGAAGGGCAACTAGCCCCCACCCCTCACGACCTATTAAACCAAAATACATCCGATAAAAATTTTGAGATAGCAATTTTGTTAAAAATAGTTCAAAGATCATATGAAAAAATTCAGGGGTCGACACAACCCCCCAGGGCCTTGGCCAGGCGTTGTAAATTATGCGCTGCGTGCATATGTAGTTCTTATATAATGGATGCTCGTATAAACTTCAGAGAGAGGTCATTTGATTGGAAATTCAAAGTTTTTTTTCACTTTTTAAGAGTCAGAAGAGATAAGATGGTAACTAGCCCCCCACGCCCCTTTTCCCCAAACCCATCCGATAAAAGTGTCAGAGAGCCATTTTGTTGAAAATAGTTCAAACATCAGATAATAAGAACTCCGGGGTAGTCAAAACCCCCAGGACCCAGGGACAGGCGTTGTAATTTACGCCCTGGGGGCATCAATGGTTCTTATAGAAGGGATGCTTGTATAAACTTGAGAGAGGGTTCATTTTGATTGAAAATTGAAAGTTCTAGTTCAGATTTTAAGAGTCAAAAGAGATAAGAGGGCAACTAGCCCTCCTCAGGCCCTTTTTTTCCCAAATACATCCAATAAAAATTTTCAGACAGCAGTTTTGTTTAAAAAAAAATCAGATAACAATAACTCCTGAGTCGACATAACCTCTCCCCCCAGGGCCCGGGGGCAGGCGCTGTAAGTTACTAGCTTTTTCTAAAAAAAAGGCCAAGCTGGAAGCTCGTGAGCACAGGAATGGAACGTTGTGCCTCCGTTTTGCAAAAAATGCAATAATAAACCTTCGCATGGAAAACATTTTCCCCAAAAGACACTCCCCATCCAGACACCACCCGCCATGTACTGTTTCTGAGCCCATTCTTATCTTTTCCTCCATCCGTTGCTTTAGTTCCAAGCATGAAAAAACCTCTGTCCCCTTCATTACTGATAATATAACCCGCTAGTTTTCCTTTTTCCTTTTTTTCCTTTTTTTTCTTCGGTACTGGTGATACCGAAGTTTTATGGTCGTTTGATTCTTTTGTTCGCTCACACATTTTATATTTTCTATTTTAAACCATTCCAACGCTAATTTTATTTTACTCTTTTTTAGTTTTTACCTTTCTAACTTTGTGACATTTTGCCGCTTATTTTGACTGATGAATGGTTTTGCCTTTCTTATATTGTTGTTTTGGGCATTGTTTTGCCAGTTTTTTAGTTGTTCTGCTTGTTTCATACTTTTTTGGGGTTTTATGACTCCGAAATACGAGTTCGGTCCTTTACTCCTTCGGGGCTTGTGATACACATCTTTTGAAATAAATACCTTATCTTATCTTATGCCCTGGGGGCATATATAGTTCTTATTGAAGAGATACCCGTATAAACTTCAGAGAGGGTTCACTTGATTGGAAATTGAAAGTTCTAGTTCACTTTTTAAGAGTCAAACGAGATCAAAGGGCAAGAAGCCCCCCCCCCTGCCCATTTCCCCCAAACTTGTCGGATAAAAATTTTGAGATAGCAATTTTTTTAAAAACAGTTCAAAGATCATATAAAAAAAACTCCGGGGTCAACACAACCCCCCAGGACCTCAACACAAACCCCGAGGGCCCGGAGGCAGGCGTAGTAAGTTATGCCCTGGGGGCATCAATGGTTCCTATAAAATGGATGCTCGTATAAACTTCAAAGAGTGCTCATTTGATTGGAAATTGAAAGTTCTAGTTCAAATTTTACATGTCAGATGGGATCAGAGGGCAACTATCCCCCCACGCCCTTTTTCCCATAAACCAATCCGAAATTTTTTAAAATAGCCACTTTGTTAAAAATAGCTCAAACATCAGATAATAAAAACACCGGGGTCTACAAAACCCCAGCGCCCGTGGGAAGGCGTTATAAGTTATGCCCTGGAGGCATATATGGTTCTTATAGAAAGGATGCTCGCATATATGGTATAAAGGATGCTCGCATATCGGGGCATATGTGGTTCTTATAGAAAGGATGCTCGCATAAACATTATAGAGGGCTAATTTGATTGGAAATTTAAATTTCTAGTTCACTTTTAAAGATTTTAAAGAGACCGAAGGGCAACTATCCTTCCCCCTACGCCCCTTTTCCACCAAACCCATCCAATAAAAATTTGAGATAACCATTTTGTTAAAAAATAGTTCAGAAATGTGACAATAAAAACTCCGGAATCGACACAAACCCCCAGAGCCCCGGGTAAGTGTTTTAGGTTACGCCCCGAGGGCATATAAGGTTTTTACGTAAGAGGAGGTCGTTTAAACTTCAGAGGTGGCCCATTTGATTGGAAATTGAAAAATCTAGTTACCTTTTTATGATTTAAAAGGGATCGGAGAGTATCTACCCCCCCCCAAACACACACGCACAAAAAAAACCTCTTTTCCACAAATGCATCCAATCAAAATTTTGAAAATGCCAGTTCGTTTGAAATAGTCCAACGATTAGACAACAAACCCCCCCCCCCCAAACACACACGCACAAAAACACCCTCTTTTCCACAAATGCATCCAATCAAAATTTTGAGAATGCCAGTTCGTTTTAAATAGTTCAAAGATTAGATAATAAAACTTAGGGATCAACATATCCCCCCCCTCTAGACCCCGGGAGAAGGGTTGTAACTTATGCTCTTGGGGCATATAAAGTTTTTTATGGAAGAAACGGTCTTATAAACTTCGGAGGGGACTCAAATGATTAGAAATTGAAAGTTATAATTCCCTTTTTAAGAGTCAAAAGGGATCCGGTTGCAACTAGCCCCCCCCCCCCAACCCGATTTTCCCCAAATGCGGCCACTTGAATTTTTTATAGCCATTTTTTTCAGAATAGACCCAAGATCGTATAACAAAGACTCCAGGGATAGCACAGCCCACCAAACCTGGGGGCAAGTGCTGTAAATTATGTTCCGGGGGCCTATAAGTTTTTTTTATAGAAGGGATGGTAGTATAAAATTTGGAGGGGGCTCAGACGATTGTAAATCGGAATTTCTAGTGCCATTTTAAGAGTCGAAAGTAGCCGGAGGGTAACTAGCCCCCCCCTAAGGCCTCTTTTTCCCCAAATGCATCTGATCAAAATTTTGAGACATCCAT